>NC_141874.1:670020926-670323956 GCF_056163025.1 Triticum urartu | reverse complement strand
ATAGAGATCAAGATGATGGAGATCATGGTGTCATGACGGTAACAATAGAGATCATGACGGTACTTTGGAGTGTTCTCTGAGTATCAAGATGATCTCTCACTAAATTTCAAGGTATAAGTGTTCTCTGAGTATGCACCGTTGCGAAAGTTGTTTGTGCTGAGATACCACATGATGATCAGGTGTGATAGGCTCTACATTCACATACAACGGGTGCAAGCTAGTTTTGCACACACGGAATACTCGGGTTAAACTTGACGAGCCTAGCATATGCAGATATGGCCTTGGAACACTGGAGACCGAAAGGTCGAGCGTGAATCATATAGTAGATATGATCAACATAGTGATGTTCACCATTGAAAACTACTCCATCTCATGTGATGATCGGACATGGTTTAGTTGATATGGATCACGTGATCACTTAGATGATTAAAGAGATGTCTATCTAAGTGGGAGTTCTTAAGTAATTTGATTAATTGAACTTTAATTTATCATGAACTTAGTCCTAATAGTATTTGCATATCTATGTTGTAGATCAATTGCTCGTGTATAGCTTCCCCGTTTTATTTATGATATGTTCCTAGAGAAAACTATGTTGAAAGATGATAGTAGCAATGATGCGGATTGGATCCGTGATCTGAGGATTATCCTCGTTGCTGCACAGAAAAATTATGTCCTTGATGCACCGCTAGGTGACAGACCTATTGCAGGAGCAGATGAAGACGTTATGAATGTTTGACAAGCTCGGTATGATGACTACTTGATAGTTTAGTGCACCATGCTTTACGGCTTAGAACCGGGACTTCAAAAATGATTTGAACGCCATGGAGCATATAAGATGTTCCAAGAGTTGAAATTGGTATCTCATACTCATGCCCGTGTCAAGAGGTATGAGACCTCTGACAATACTCTGCCTACAAGATGGAGGAGAACAACTCAACGAGTGAGCATGCGCTCAGAATGTCTGAGCACTACAATCACTTGAATCAAGTGGGAGTTAATCTTCCCGATAAGATATTGATTGACAGAGTTCTCGAGTCACTATCACCAAGTTACTAGAACTTCGTGATGAACTATAATATGCAAGGGATAACAGAAACGATTCCCAAAGTTCTTCGTGATGCTGAAATCGGCGAAGGTAGAAATCAAGAAAAAGCATCAAGTGTTGATGGTTTACAAGACCACGTATATCAAATATACCTTTGTTCACTTTGCCATCCTTCTTATCCGCCAAGTATCTAGGGAAGTTCCACTTCCAGTGACCATTTCCTTTGCAGTAGAAGCACTCAGTTTCAGGCTTGGGTCTAGCTTTGGGCTTCTTCATGGGAGTGGCAACTTTCTTGCCATTCTTCTTGAAGTTCCCTTTCTTTCCCTTGCCCTTTTACTTGAAACTAGTGTTATTGATGTGTACTTTACTAGTGTTTATAGCAAACCCCTCGGTATTTGATACTAGTTCGGTTGTTGAGAGTAGTAACTCAAAACAGGAGTTGCAAAATAAACAAAGACTAGTTGAGGACGAGGGGACGATGTGTGTTGGAAATGATTCCAAGGTTGATAAGATCACCATCGCACACTCCCTTTATCTTCGGTATTAGTGTTGAACCTAAAATAAATGTTATTTGGTGTTTGCGTTGAGCATAATATGATTGGATCAGGTTTATTGCAATACGGTTATTCATTTAAGTCAAAGAATAATTGTTATTCTGTTTACATGAATAAAACCTTCTTTGGTCATACACCCAAGGTGAATGGTTTATTGAATCTCGATTGTAGTGAAACACATATTCATAATATTAAAGCCAAAAGATGCAAAGTTAATAATGATAGTGCAACCTATTTGTGGCACTGCCGTTTATGTCATATTGGTGTAAAGCGCATAAAGAAACTCCATGCTGATGGAATTTTGGAATCACTTGATTATGAATCACTTGATACTTGCCAACCATGGGCAATATGACTAAGACTCCGTTCTCCGAAACAATGGAGCGAGCAACTGACTTATTGGAAATAATACATACTGATGTATGCGATCCGATAAGTGTTGTGGCTCGCGGCGGGTATCATTATTTTCTGACCTTCACAGATGATTTGAGCAGATATGGGTATATCTACTTGATGAAACATAAGTCTAAAACATTTGAAAAGTTCAAAGAATTTCAGAGTGAAGTGGAAAATCATCGTAACAAGAAAATAAAGTTTCTACGATCTGATTGTGGAGGAGAATATTTGAGTTACGAGTTTGGTCTTCATTTGAAACAATGCGGAATAGTTTCGCAACTCACGCCACCCGGAACACCACAGCGTAATGGTGTGTTCGAACGTCGTAATCGTACTTTACTATATATGGTGCGATCTATGATGTCTCTTACTGATTTACCACTATCGTTTTGGGGTTATGCATTAGAGACAACTACATTCACATTAAATAGGGCATCGTCTAATCCGTTGAGATGACACCGTATGAACTATGGTTTGGCTAGAAACCTAAGCTGCCGTTTCTTAAAGTTTGGGGATGCAATGCCTATATGAAAAAGTTTCATCCTGATAAGCTCAAACCCAAATCGGAGAAATGCGTCTTCATAGGATACCCAAAAGAAACTGTTGGGTACACCTTCTATCACAGATCCGAAGGCAAAATATTTTGTTGTTAAGAATGGATCCTTTCTAGAGAAGGAGTTTCTCTCGAAAGAAGTGAGTGGGAGGAAAGTAGAAATTGATGAGGTAACTGTACCTGCTCCCTTGTTGGAAAGTAGTTCATCACTGAAATCAATTCAAGTGATTCCTACACCAGTAAGTGAGGAAGCTAATGATAATAATCATGAAACTTTTGATCAAGTTACTACCGAACCTCGTAGGTCAACCAGAGTAAGATCCGCACCAGAGTGGTACGGTAATCCTGTTCTGGAAGTCATGTTACTTGACCATGACGAACCTACGAACTATGAGGAAGAGATGATGAGCCCAGATTCCGCAAAATGGTTTGAGGCCATGAAATCTGAGATGGAATCCATGTATGAGAACAAAGTGTGGACTTTGATTGACTTGCTCGATGATCGGTGAGTCATTAAGGATAAATGGATCTTCAAGAGGAAGACGGACGCTGATAGTAGTGTTACTATCTACAAAGCTCGAATTATCGCAAAATGTTTTCGACAAGTTCAAGGTGTTGACTATGATGAGATTTTCTCACTTGTATCGATGCTTAAAAGTTTGTCCGAATCATGTTAGCAGTTGCCGCATTTTATGAAATCTGGCAAATGGATGTCAAAATTGCATTCCTTAATGGATTTCTTAAAGAAGAGTTGTATATGATGCAACCAGAAGGTTTTGTCGATCCTAAAGGTACTAACAAAGTGAGCAAGCTCCAGAAATCCATCTATGGACTGGTGCAAACATCTCAGAGTTGGAATATATGCTTTGATAGAGTGATCAAATCATATGGTTTTATACAGACTTGCGGTGAAGCCTGTATTTACAAGAAAGTGAGTGGGAGCACTACATCATTTCTGATAAGTATATGTGAATGACATATTGTTGATCAGAAATAATGTAGAATTTTTTCTGGAAAGCATAAGGGAGAGTTTGAAAGGAGTTTTTTCAAAGAAAGACCTCGGTGAAGCTGCTTACATATTGAGCATCAAGATCTATAGAGATAGATCAAGACGCTTGATATATCTTCAATGAGTACATACCTTGACAAGATTTTGAAGTAGTTCAAAATGGAACAGTCAAAGAAGGAGTTCTTGCCTGTGTTGCAAGGTGTGAAGTTGAGTAAAGACTCAAAATCCGACCACAACAGGAAATAGAAAGAGAATGAAAAGTCATTCCCTATGCCTCAGTCATAGGTTCTATAAAGTATGCTATGCAGTTTACCAGTCCTATTGTATTCCTTAGCATGATTCTGGCAAGGAAGTACAATAGTGATATAGGAGTAGATCACTGGACAGCGGTCAAAATTATCCTTAGAGGACTAAGGAAATATTTCTCGGTTATGGAGGTGATAAAACGAGTTCATCGTAAAGAGTTACGTCAATGCAAGCTTTTTACATCGATCTAGATGACTCTAAGTCTCGATCTGGATACATATTGAAAGTGGGAGCAATTAGCTAGAATAGCTCCGTGCAGAGCATTGTAGACATAGAAATTTGTGAAATACATCCGGATCTGAATGTTGCAGACCCGTAGACTAAACTTCTCTCACAAGCAAAACATGATCACTCTTTGGGTGTTAATCACATAGCGATGTGAACTAGATTATTGACTCTAGTAAACCCTTTGGGTGTTAATCACATGGAGATGTGAACTAATCACATAAAGATGTGAACTATTGGTGTTAAATCACATGAAGATGTGAACTAGATTATTGACTCTAGTGCAAGTGGGAGACTGAAGGAAATATGCCCTAGAGGCAATAATAAAGTTGTTATTTATATTTCCTTATATCATGATAAATGTTTATTATTCGTGCTAGAATTGTATTAACCAGAAACTTAGTATATGTGTGAATACATAGACAAACAGAGTGTCACTAGTTTGCCTCTACTTGACTAGCTCGTTGAATCAATGATGGCTATGTTTCCTAACCATAGACATGAGTTGTCATTTGATTAACGGGATCACATCATTAGAGAATGATATGATTGACTTGACCCATCCGTTAGCTTAGCACGATGATCGTTTAGTTTGTTACTATTGCTTTCTTCATGACTTATACATGTTCCTATGACTATGAGATTATGCAACTCCCGTTTACCAAAGGAACACTTTGTGTGCTACCAAACGTCACAACGTAACTGGGTGATTATAAAGGTGCTCTACAGGTGTCTCCAAAGGTACTTGTTGGGTTGGCGTATTTCGAGATTAGGATTTGTCACTCCAATTGTCGGAGAGGTATCTCTGGGCCCACTCGGTAATGCACATCACTATAAGCCTTGCAAGCATTTCAACTAATGAGTTAGTTGCGGGATGATGTATTATGGAACGAGTAAAGAGACTTGCCGGTAACGAGATTGAACTAGGTATTGAGATACCGACGATCGAATCTCGGGTAAGTAACATACCGATGACAAAGGGAACAACGTATGTTGTTATGCGGTCTCACCGATAAAGATCTTCGTAGAATATGTAGGAGCCAATATGAGCATCCAGGTTCCGCTATTGGTTATTGACCGGAGACGAGTCTCGGTCATGTCTACATAGTTCTCGAACCCGTAGGGTCCGCACGCTTAAAGTTCGGTGATGATTGGTATTATGAGTTTTTGTGTTTTGATGTACCGAAGGTAGTTCGGAGTCCTAGATATGATCATGGACATGACGAGGAGTCTCGAAATGGTCAAGACGTAAAGATCGATATATTGGACAACTATATTCGGACACCGGAAGTGTTCCAGGTGGTTTTGGAGAAAACCGGAGTGCAGGAGGGTTACCGGAACCCCCCGGGAGAAATAGTGGGCCTCATGGGCCTTAGTGGAGAGAGAGGGCTGGCCTAGGGCAGGCCACGCGCCCCTCCCCCTCTGGTCTGAATTGGACTAGCACAGGGGGGCGGCGCCCACTTTCCTTCTCCCTCTCCCCTTCCTTTCCCCCTCCTAGTAGGAGTAGGAAAGAGGGGAGTCCTACTCCTACTAGGAGGAGGACTCCTCCTCCTGGCGCGCCTACAGGGGCCGGCCGGCCTCCCCCTTGCTCCTTTATATACGGGGGCAGGGGGCACCTCTACACATAGAAGTTGATCTACTGATCTCTCCCAGCCATCTGCGGTGCCCCCTCCACCATAATCCACCTCGATCATCTCGTAGCGGCGCTTAGGCAAAGCCGTGCGTCGGTAGCATCATCATCATCATCATCATCGTCATCACGCCGTCGTGCTGACGAAACTCTCCCGTGAAGCTCTGCTGGATCGGAGTTCGTGGGACGTCATCGAGCTGAATGTGTGCGGAACTCGGAGGTGTCGTGCGTTCGGTACTTGGATCGGTCAGATGGTGAAGATGTACGACTACATCAACCGCGTTGTGCTAACGCTTCCGCTTTCGGTCTACGAGGGTATGTGGACAAACTCCCCCCTCTCATTGCTATGCATCACTGATGTCTACTACACAACCTTCTTGTAGACGTTGTTGGGCCTCCAAGTGCAGAGGTTTGTAGGACAGTAGCAAATTTCCCTCAAGTGGATAACCTAAGGTTTATCAATCCGTAGGAGGCGTAGGGTGAAGATGGTCTCTCTCAAGCAACCCTGCAACCAAATAACAAAGAGTCTCTTGTGTCCCAACACACCCAATACAATGGTAAATTGTATAGGTGCACTAGTTCGGCGAAGAGATAGTGATACAAGTGGTATATGGATAGTAGATAATAGTTTTTGTAATCTGAAAATATAAAAACAGCAAGGTAACTAATGATAAAAGTGAGCATAAATGGTATTGCAATGATAGGAAACAAGGCCTAGGGTTCATACTTTCACTAGTGCAAGTCCTCTCAACAATAATAACATAATTGGATCATATAACTATCCCTCAACATGCAACAAAGAGTCACTCCAAAGTCACTAATAGCGGAGAACAAACGAAGAGATTATGGTAGGGTATGAAACCACCTCAAAGTTATTCTTTCCAATCAATCCGTTGGGCTATTCCTATAAGCGTCACAAACAACCCTAGAGTTCGTACTAGAATAACACCTTAAGACACAAATCAACCAAAACCCTAATGTCACCTAGATACTCCAATGTCACCTCAAGTATCCGTGGGTATGATTATACGATATGCATCACACAATCTCAGATTCATCTATTCAAACCAACACAAAGTACTTCAAAGAGTGCCCCAAAGTTTCTACCAGAGAATCAAGACGAAAACGAGTGCCAACCCCTATGCATAGGTTCATGGGCGGAAACCGCAAGTTGATCACCAAAACATACATCAAGTGAATCACTAGAATACCCCATTGTCACCACAGGTATCCCATGCAAGACATACATCAAGTGTTCTCAAATCCTTAAAGACTCAATTTGATAAGATAACTTCAAAGGGAAAACTCAATCCATTACAAGAGAGTAGAGGGGGGGGAGAAAACATCATAAGATCCAACTATAATAGCAAAGCTCGCGATACATCAAGATCGTATCACCTCAAGAACATGAGAGAGAGAGATCAAACACATAGCTACTGGTACATACCCTCAGCCCCGAGGGAGAACTACTCCCTCCTTGTCATGGAGAGCACCGGGATGATGAAGATGGCCACCGGAGAGGGATTGCCCCCTGCGGCGGGGTGCCGGAACGGGTCTAGATTGGCTTTCGGTGGCTACAAAGGCTTCTGGCGGCGGAATTCCCGATCTATTGTGCTCCCCGATCGTTTTAGGGTATATGGTTATATATAGGAGGAAGAAGTGCGTCAGGGGAGCCACGAGGGGCCGACGAGGGTGGAGGGCGCGCCCCCCTACCTCGTGGCTCCCTCGTTTCTTTCCTAACGTGCACTCCAAGTCTAGGAGGTTGCTTTCCTTCCAAAAATAACTTGCGTGAAGTTTCAGGTCAATTGGACTCCGTTTGATTTTCCTTTTCTGCGATACTCTAAAACAAGGAAAAAACAGAAACTAGCACTGGGCTCTGGGTCAATAGGTTAGTCCCAAAAATAATATAAAAGTGGATAATAAAGCCCAATAATGTCCAAAACAGAATATAATATAGCATGGAGCAATCAAAAATTATAGATACATTGGAGACGTATCAGCATCCCCAAGCTTAATTCCTGCTCGTCATCGAGTAAGTAAATGATAAAAACAGAATTTTTGATGCGGAGTGCTACTTGGCATAATTTCAATGTAATTCTTCTTAATTGTGGTATGAATGTTTAGATCCATAAGATTCAAGACAAAAGTTTAATATTGACATAGAAACAATAATACTTCAAGCATACTAACTAAGCAATCATGTATTCTCAAAATAACATGGCCAAAGAAAGTTCATCCCTACAAAATCATATAGTTTAGTCATGCTCCATTTTCGTCACACAAGAATGCTCTCATCATGCAAAACCCCGATGACAAGCCAAGCAATTGTTTCATACTTTAGTAATCTCAAACTTTATAAACCTTCACACAATACATGAGCGCGAGCCATGGATATAGCACTATGGGTGGAATAGAATGTGATGATGGGAGTTATGTGGAGAAGACAAAAAGGAGAAAGTCTCACATCAATGAGGCTAATCAATGAGCTATGGAGATGCCCATCAATTGATGTTAATGCAAGGAGTAGGGATTTCCATGCAACGGATGCACTAGAGCTATAAATGAATGAAAGCTCAACAAAAGAAACTAAGTGGGTGTGCATCCAACTTGCTTGCTCATGAAGACCTAGGGCACTTGAGGAGGCCCATTGTTGGAATATACAAGCCAAGTTCTATAATGAAAAATTCCCACTAGTATATGAAAGTGACAAAACAAGAGACTCTCTATCATGAGGATTATGGTGCTACTTTGAAGCACAAGTGTGGCAAAGGATAGTAGCATTGTCCCTTCTCTCTTTTTCTCTCATTTTTTTGGGCCTTCTATTTTTTTATGGCCTTTCTCCCTTTTTTATGGCCTTTCTCCCCTTTTTATGGCCTTTCTCTTTTTTATTCCTCACTTGGGACAATGCTCTAGAAAATGATGATCATCACACTTCTATTTATTTACAACTCAATGATTACAACTCGATACTAGAACAAAGTATGACTCTATATGAATGCCTCCGGCGGTGTACCGGGATTGTGATGAATCAAGAGTGACGTGTATGAAAAATTATGAACGGTGGCTTTTCCACAAATACGATGTCAACTACATGATCATGCAAAGCAATATGACAATGATGATGCGTGTCATAATAAACGGAACAGTGGAAAGTTGCATGGCAATATATCTCGGAATGGCTATGGAAATGCCATAATAGGTAGGTATGGTGGTTGTTTTGAGGAAGATATAAGGAGGTTTATGTGTGAAAGAGTGTATCATATCATGGGGTTTGGATGCACCGGCGAAGTTTGCACCAAGTCTCAATGTGAGAAAGGGCAATGCACGGTACCGAAGAGGCTAGCAATGATGGAAGGGTGAGAGTGCGTATAATCCATGGACTCAACATTAGTCATAAAGAACTCACATACTTATTGCAAAAATCTACAAGTCATCAAAAACCAAGCACTACGCGCATGCTCCTAGGGGGATAGATTGGTAGGAAAAGACCATTGCTCGTCCCCGACCGCCACTCATAAGGAAGACAATCAAATAACACCTCTTGTTTCAAATTTGTTACATAACGTTTACCATACGTGCCTGCTACGGGACTTGCAAACTTCAACACAAGCATTTCTCAAATTCACAACTACTCAACTAGTACGACTTTTAATATCACTACCTCCATGTCTCGAAACAATCATCAAGCATCAAACTTCTCTTAGTATTCAACACACTCATAAGAAAGTTTTTACTAGTCTTGAATACCTAGCATATTAGGATTAAGCACATTACCATGTTGTTTAAGACTCTCAAAATAATCTAAGTGAAGCATGAGAGTTCAATTATTTCTACAAAATAAAACCACCACCGTGCTCTAAAAAGATATAAGTGAAGCACTAGAGCAAATGACAAACTACTCCGAAAGATATAAGTGAAGATCAATGAGTAGTTGAATGATTATGCAACTATATTGTCGGATTTCAGGTTCCGGCAGACCCTTGAGGTTCGAACACTGGGGTGCGTGCGGAGATTTCGCCTCCTACCTACCTGCACCCCTCCGCCATGCTAGGATCTAAAACTAAGGAAAGAACAACACAAGAGACACAGGGTTTATACTGGTTCGGGCCACCGTTGTGGTGTAATACCCTACTCCAGTGTGTGGTGTGGTGGATTGCCTCTTGGGCTGATGATGATGAACAATACAAGGAAGAACATCCTTGCGAGGGTCTGTTCTTGGCTGAGGCGATGAACTACTGGGAGGAGTTCAGCCACCTCTCTCTCTCTCTCTGCTCTCCTCCCGACCGACCCCCTTACTGTGTGGGTGGCTGGTCCTATTTATAGAGGCCCTGGTCCTCTTCCCAAATATTGAGCGGGAAGGGATCCAACAATGGCGGGCTAATTTGAAGGGGGACAGCAAGTATCAGCTATCCTGACAAAAGTAGTCTTCGCCTGCGCAAAGCTCTGGTGATGACGCCGTCTTGGGCTCCACGGTGACCTCCGTATCGTAGTCCTCCTGGTCTTGGTCTCGTTGCACCGAAATGGCAACCTTTGCCTGATGCCTCGGTACTCTGCAGCTGCGCTTGCCCCCTTGAACCAAAGAGGAAAGGAGGACGCTGCGCGGGCTGGCACCCGCCTGGCGCCCTGAGTTGTCATGGCTTGCATCATGGGCACCTCGTGAGGTACCCCGCCTTGATCTCTCCGCCTCCCCGTGAGCCAGCCTGACAAGGCCGTGCCTGAGGAAGCTTCGCGTCGTCCTCCCCGCGAGGCTTGGCCCCTCGCGAGGGTCTTGGGTTTGTGTTGGTGAAGATGGGCCGTGCTGGGCCCCCCTTTGAGCCACGCCGCAGGCTGCAGGCAGGCAAGTCTAGGGACCCCCGTTCCCAGAATGCCGACAGTAGCCCCCGGGCCCAAGGCGCGCCCGGACTTGGCCGTGCAGGGAGGCGGAAGGGCAAGAGCGAAGCGCCGCGTGCCCTAACAGCCTGTGGCCTTGGTTGCCGCGTGGCGGTTGATTGGACGTGGGCGTCTCCACTTCCCCATGGTGCCTCGGCAACTGCACTGACTGGACAAGTCCCTGCATGCAAAACGGGTCATGATTACCTGCGATCGTGGAGGCCGGGAGTTGGCCTCCGCCGACTATAAGTACAGGACGGCGTGCGCCCTTCCGATTCATCTCCCCTTGCTTCTCCTTCTTCTTCATGGCCCCGTCGAGGAGGTTCTCAGTCGCGGAGAAGGGGAAGGCTTGCCAGGCAGAGCATGCCTCTCCCCTGCCCAAGCGCGGCCGAGGGCGCCCCCGCAAACATCCTGTGGCCACCACGGCAGCTCCCCGCGGCCACGGAGATGCTTTCCAGCGCGGTGGCGAGCGGATTGCTGCGGCAGGGGGGTGCGCTCCGGCTGCGTGTCCCCCTATGCCGCGCTTTCGCGCTGTAGAGGTGCTGCCGGAGTTCGTCGTGTGGTCGGCGAAGCCGACTAGCACCCGGCTCCCACTTCCTCGCTTCCTCCTCGGCGAGCTCCCGGCCGGCGCCCCGTGCGGCCTCTGGCTTCAGGCCGACGGCTGCTGCAGCCAGGCCTCATGGGTTTCACTGGAGGTCTCCGCAGCCGGGAGCCTGGCCCTGGCCCGTGGTTGGCAGACGTTTGCCCGCGCGCGTGGCCTGGGCCGTCGGTGCACCCTATACTTCAGGTTCGATGGCGATGCCACCCTCTACGTGAGGGTGTTTGGGGAAGATGGTCGCCGCGCAGGGTGTTGCCCCTAGGGCGACGACCGCGGCTGGGAACCCGGCTCCGGCGATGATGGAGAGGACGGCGCTCGCGGGGCTGGCGGTGCTCAGGGTTCCTCAAGCTTCTCTGGTTCTTCTTCAGGCGGCGACTCTCCTAGTGGTGGCCGCAGCCAGCCCCCACGCCGTCGTATCTGCTTGGGGGGTGGTGGCGCGTCCGCCCATCGTCGCGCCCTGTTGAAGCGCGAGAGGGAGTCCGCCTGAGCTCCGGAGGCAGCTCGGGCTTCCCTGCGGGCCGGTGCGAGGCGAGCCACACTAGATTTGTTTTTTTCTCTTCCCTTTTCCTGCATAAAGAAGGACAACAGTGTGGTGCCCCGCGGGGGCGTGTATGGGTTATTGCTGTTAATTATCGTTTTGCTTTCTTCATCGTACCTTCCGACTATGTGCCCGCGCGTGGATGGTTCCCGGCCCCAGCCGTGGGGGGACCGACCCAGGCCCTGTGTTTGTGTTGCAGTGCCCGAGGGGCACGGACTGGAGGGGTGCTCCTGCAAGGGGCCCAGGTCGCGAACCCTTTGAGTGACTAGGATAGGAACACTCGCGAGGGCGCTCGGCTCTCCCGCTCGCGAGGCCTTGCACAAGAGAAATCGAGGCAGGAGCGTGAAAAGCCGAAGAACCGCGAGCCAAAGACAGCAACAACTTCAATAAAACTTCAAATGGAGAAGAACAAGCCAACTGCGGAAAGCAAATGAAAAGCCGCGTCCGGCACCTAGTCTAGTCTTCGACGTCTTCTCACCAGCGCGGAGCTAAGTGCTGCCACTGGGCGTGGGAGGGAGCCCCAGGGCCTGAGGCCGGCGCTCCTGAGACTCCGAGGCGTGTACAACCCCAACTCATTATTATGTGAGTGTCACGGGCGGCGAGCTTCACAGGCGTTCGCCTTGCTTCACAGGCTCCGGGCCTTTTCCGAAACGTGATAGCTTCACAGGCATTCGCCTTGCTTCACAGGCTCCGTGCCTTTTCCAAAACGCGATAGCTTCACAGGCTCCGGGCCTTTTCCAAAGCGCGATAGCTTCACAGGCATTCGCCTTGCTTCACAGGCTCTGGGCCTTTTCCAAAGTGCGATAGCTTCACAGGCATTCGCCTTGCTTCACAGGCTCTGGGCCTTTTCCAAAACGCGATAGCTTCACGGGCATTCGCCTTGCTTCACAGGCTCCGGGCCTTTTCCAAAACGCGATAGCTTCACAGGCATTCGCCTTGCTTCACAGGCTCTGGGCCTTTTCCAAAACGCGATAGCTTCACAGGCATTCGCCTTGCTTCACAGGCTCCGGGCCTTTTCCAAAACGCGATAGCTTCACAGGCATTCGCCTTGCTTCACAGGCTCCGGGCCTTTTCCAAAACGCGATAACTTCACAGGCGTTCGCCTTGCTTCACAGGCTCCGGGCCTTTTTAGGGGTAGAACCTCCGGAGGTGCTGGATGCTCCATGCGTTCTGGACCGGCACTCCCTCCTGAGTCTCCAAGCGTGTTGAGCCGGGCCTGGAAACATGAACAACCTTGAACGGGCCCTCCCACATGGAAGAGAGTTTGTGCAGCCCCTCCCTGGAGAGGACCCGCCTGAGCATGAGGTCTCCTACCTCGAGTGTCCTGGGGCGGATGTTGCGGCACTGATATCGCCGCAGCGCTTGTTGGTACCTCGCCGCTCGTAGCGCAGCTTCTCGGCGACGTTCCTCCCCCAGCACGAGGTCCATCCCCCGCATGGCGTCCTGTTGCGCCTCGTTGAACGCCAGGACCCGCGCAGAGCGACGTCTGACCTCGTGAGGGAGGACCGCTTCGGCTCCGTAGACCAGGAAGAACGGGGTCTCCCTAGTCGGCTTGGTCGCGGTTGTGTGGATGGACCACAACACGGACTGAAGCTCGTCGTACTAACCTCTGCCGCAGGCCTCCAGCTTCTTCTTGAACGTCCTGGTCTTGAGGCCCCTCAGGACCTCCGCATTGGCTCGCTCGGCCTGGCCGTTGCTTCGGGGGTGCGCCACTGAAGCGTAGCATATCTGCATTCCAAGGTTAGTACAGTATGTTCTGAAGAGGTTACTGGTGAACTGCGAACCGTTGTCCGTGATGATGCGATTCGGCACCCCGAACCGGCTCACGATGCCCTTGATGAACTTGACCGCGGAACCCGCAGGAATGGTGCGGACAACCTCCACTTCAGCCCACTCGGTGAACTTGTCTACAGCAACATAAAGGTAGCGGTAGCCCTCTGGCGCCCGAGGAAACGGACCCAAGATGTCGAGCCCCCAGACTGCGAATGGCCACGAAAGGGGGATAGTCTGCAAGCCCCCTGCCGGCTGATGGATCTACTTGGCGTGGAACTGGCAGGCCTCACAAGCTTTCACTAGTTCAACGGCGTCATTGAGCACGGTGGGCCAATAAAACCCACTGCGGAACGCCTTGCCGATGAGGGTCCGTGACGATGAATGATGTCCACAGTCCCCGCCGTGTATATCTTACAGTAGTTCCTTCCCTTGCTCCCTAGAGATGCAGCGCAGGGATACATCGTTTGGTCGCTTCCGGTAGAGCTCTCCATCTCTGAGGCAGTATGCCGTGGCCTGGCGTGCCACTCGCTCTGCTTCCTCCTCCTTCTCCGGCAGGGTCCCTTGCGTCAAGTAGCTCCGGAGCTCCGTGATCCAACATCCCTCCTGAGGTTCCATCGTCAGGAGCAGGCGTGCTCCTAAGGCCGGGCCACAGGCGGGAGCTCCGAAGGCAGGTGGCTGGGGGAGCTCCTCCCGGGGCTGAGCCGTGTTTGATAGTGACGGCAAGGCTGAGGGCTTGAAGAGCCGTTCCTCGAAAACGCCAGGCACCTGAGGTAACCGCCTGGACGCGCGTTTGGCGATGTCATCGGCCTCTTGATTGGTGCCATGGGGCACATGCTGCAACTCCAACCCCCAGAACTGCTTCTCCATCCTGCGGACCTCTACAAGGTAGGCCTCCATGTGGTCATCCTTTGGCTCGTACACCTTGTTGGAGAAATTGACAAGGAGCTGCGAATCGCCCTTGATGGTGAGGCGTTTCACCCTCAGGGCAGCTGTGGCCTTCAAGCCCGCTATTAAACCTTCATACTCCGCTATGTTGTTGGAGACCTTTTTGCCTTGCTGGAAACAAAGCTGCACGGCGTAATAGAGTTTGTCCTGGGTGGGCGATATAAGCACTGCCCCAGCCCCTGCGCCGTGTCTGGAGAACGCCCCATCGAAGTACATGACCCAGCCTTCTGGCGCCCCGCTTCCCGGGGACAGGGACCGATCCTCGTCGGCCTTGAGGCCTGGCGCCTCCGTCCATTCTGCCACAAAATCCGCTAACGCTGCTCCCTTGATGACTCTGGTCGTGCTGAATTCGAGCTGAAATGCTTGCAGCTCTATGTTGCACTCAGCGACTCTCCTAGCTGAATTGGGGCTCCTGAGCACCCTCTCCAGGGGGTATGACGAGACGACCTTGATGGGGTGACCCTAAAAATAGTGCCGCAGCTTGCGCGAGGCCACCAGTAGCGCGAGGAGGAGTTTCTGGGGCATAGGGTACCGCGCCCTTGCATCCCGCAACACTGTGCTGACGAAGTACACTGGGTGCTCAACGAGGTGGAGTGCGTCAGTGCTGGCGGCTCCCTTTGGAGACCATGGCGCCTCTCAAGACAATGAGGCCTCCTGAGACTGGCCATCTGGGAGAGGGGCCTCTCCTGCCTCTGGTGCGCCCCTCTGTGGCAGCTGGTCCTCATCAGTTGCCGTGGCGACTTCTGTGGGCCTTCCTCGTACCAGTTCCGCCTTGTGCCGGGCTGCTGCCGCGGTTTTGATTTGACGCTCCTCTGTGACTGTCACCAGGGTTGCGCTGGCGGAGTAGGGAGTGACGGCGAGGTAAAGCACCAGGGGCTCTTGAGGGTGCGGAGCCACCATGACCGGTGGGCTGGTCAGGTATTTCTTGAGATCCTGGAATGCCTTGTCGCCTCTTCAGTCCACTCGAAGGGCCCCTTTTTCTTCATTAGCTGGAAGAAGGGTAGCGCTCGCTCCCCCAACTTGGAGATGAAGCGCCCTAGCGCGGTCACGCGCCCCGTGAGCTTCTGCATTTCTCTGAGGGTCTTTGGCGGGTTCATGTCTTCCACTGCCTTGACCTTCTCCGGGTTAGCCTCGATGCCTCGGTGAGACACGAGGAAACCCAAGAGCTTGCCCGAGGGGACTCCGAACACACATTTCTCTGGGTTGAGCCGTAGGTTCACTGCGTTGAGGCTCGCGAAGGTTTCCTCCAGGTCTTGTATCAAGTTTCTGGCCTCCCGAGATTTTACCACGATGTCATCGACGTAAGCTTCAACATTCTTCCCGAGCTGTGGGCCCAAGGTGATATGCATCAGCCGCTGAAAGGTCGCCCCTGCGTTACGCAGCCCGAATGGCATGCAGGTGTACCAGTACACCCCACACGGGGTTAGGAAGGCTGTCTTCTTGATGTCTTCAACCGCCATCTTGATCTGGTGATACCCGGAGAAGGCATCCAGGAAGCATAGCAGGTCGCATTCCGCAGTGGAGTCGACGATCTGGTCGATGCGGGGGAGCGGGAACGGATCTTGCGGGCATGCTTGGTTGAGGTTGGTGAAGTCGACACACATGCGTTCCTTCCCTCCCTTCTTTGGCACAACGACAGGGTTGGCCAACCAATCTGGGTATCGGACCTCACGAATGACCCCAGCGGCCTCTAATTTGCGGGTCTCTTAGACGATGAAGGCCTGCTTTTCTGTGGACTGCCGCCTGGCCTTCTGCTTCACAGGGCGCACATTGGGGCATACGTTGAGGTGATGCTCGATTACACTCTTGGGGATCCCTGCCAACTGGTCTGGCTCCCGAGCGAATACCTTCTTGTTTGCGCGCAGGAACCCGACCAGGGCCTCCTCCTGCTCGGGTTTGAGGTGGGCGCCTATGGTGAAAGTGGCGTTGGTGGATCCGTCCTCATCGACGGGTATCTGCTTGGTTTCTGCCTTGTCTTGGGTGAACAACTGTTTCTTCTTGGCGGGCGCAGCCCCCTTGGGCTCGGGGGCCTCCAAGGCGGCGGGCTGTGCCAACGCTGCTGTCTTGAAGATGAGCTTGAGCACCCGCAGAGCGTCCCCAGTGTCCCCGTGCATGGTGAGGACACCGCTGCTCCCGGGCATCTTCATGAGGTTGTACGCCGGGTGCGTCGCGGCCATAAACTGGGCCAGCGCCGGGTAGCCGAGGATGGCGTTGTAGGGGAGGCCGATGGGGGCGATGTCGAACTCGACCAGCTCCGTGCGGAAGTTGTCGTAGGTGCTGAAGGTCACTGGGAGCCGGATCTTTCCCAAGGAGCCGGACGACCTGCCCCCAACGCCTGAGAAGGGCCGGCTGGGCTGCAGCCGTTCCAGGGGTATGCAGAGGAGGTTGAAGGCCTCAACTGAGAGCACGCTGAGGCCTGCCCCGCCATCGATGAGAGTTCTGGTGACGGCCACCTGGCAGATGGTGGGGGTGCATAGCATGGGGAGCGCTCCCGAGCAGGCCGAGTTGGAGGGGTGGTCCTCCGAGCTGAAGCTCAGGCCGGTCTCGAGCGCCGCTCGATCCAGGGGAGCCCCCTGCCGCGTGGAAGCGGCGCTGACCCGGCGGATGAACGGCTTGACGTGGTAACTTGTAGGCGGCGCCTACGAGCCGCCCAAGAGGGCTGCGACGACTGGGGGTGTCGGTGCAGCGCGATAGGCGGGGGAGAGGTTGCGGGGCCCCATGGGCGCGCGGAGCGCGTGGGACGAAGAACCAGATGGGGCGAGCGAGGGAGTTGCGGTGCGGCCATCTTGGCGCACGGATGGATGCCGAGACGATGCTTGCCGCTCGTCCCCCGCCGGGCCGGTGGCGGCGTTGACGGCAGGTGACGGGGAACGGCGTGGATGCCCGCCGACAGGGGCAGTCTGGGCGACGCGGGAAGCGAGTGCGGCCCGGCGCTTGGCGCGGGCCCGACGAGCGTCAGACATGGGCGTGACGGTCGGAGGAGAACGGGGCGGTGGAAGACGAATTCCGGCGCACCCCTACCTGGTGCGCCAAATGTCGGATTTCGGGTTCCGGTAGACCCTTGAGGTTCGAACACTAGGGTGCGCGCGGAGATTTCGCCTCCTACCTACCTGCACCCCTCCGCCATGCTAGGATCTAAAACTAAGGAAAGAACAACACAAGAGACACAGGGTTTATACTGGTTCGGGCCACCGTTGTGGTGTAATACCCTACTCCAGTGTGTGGTGTGGTGGATTGCCTCTTGGGCTGATGATGATGAACAATACAAGGAAGAACAGCCTCGCGAGGGTCTGTTCTTGGCTGAGGCGATGAACTTCTTGGAGCAGTTCAGCCACCTCTCTCTCTCTCTCTGCTCTCCTCCCGATCGACCCCCTTGCTGTGTGGGTGGCTGGTCCTATTTATAGAGGCCCTGGTCCTCTTCCCAAATATTGAGCGGGAAGGGAGCCAACAATGGCGGGCTAATTTGAAGGGGGATAGCAAGTATCAGCTATCCTGACAAAAGTAGTCTTCGCCTGCGCAAAGCTCTGGTGATGACGCCGTCTTCGGCTCCACGGTGACCTCCGTCTCGTAGTCCTCCTGGTCTTGGTCTTGTTGCACCGAAATGGCAACCTTTGCCTGATGCCTCGGTACTCCACGGCTGCGCTTGCCCCCTTGTACCAAAGAGGAAAGGAGGACGCCGCGCGGGCTGGCACCCGCCTGGCGCCCTGAGTTGTCATGGCTTGCGTCATGGGCACCTCGTGAGGTACCCCGCCTTGATCTCTCCGCCTCCTCGTGAGCCAGCCTGACGAGGCCGTGCCTAAGGAAGCTTCGCGTCGTCCTCCCCGCGAGGCTTGGCCCCTCGCGAGGGTCTTGGGTTTGTGTTGGTGAAGATGGGCCGTGCTGGGCCCTCCTTTGAGCCACGCCGCAGGCCGCAGGCAGGCAAGTCTAGGGACCCCCGTTCCCAGAACGCCGACATATATGAAGACTCTCTAACATTTATTAATTTCATATCTTGGTATTTTATTCAAACAGCAAGCAAAGCAAAATAAAATGACGCTCCAAGCAAAACACATATCATGTGGTAAATAAAAATATAGCTCCAAGTAAAGTTACCGATGAACGAAGACGAAAGAGGGGATGCCTTCCGGGGCATCCCCAAGCTTAGGCTCTTGGTTGTCCTTGAATATTACCTTGGGGTGCCTTGGGCATCCCCAATCTTAGGCTCTTGCCACTCCTTATTCCATAGTCCATTGAATCTTTACCCAAAACTTGAAAACTTCACAACACAAAATTTAACAGAAAACTCGTAAGCTCCGTTAGTATAAGAAAGCAAATCACCATCATATGGTACTGTAATGAACTCATTATAAATTCATATTGGTGTAACATCCACTGTATTCCAACTTCTCTATGGTTCATACACTCCGGTACTACTCATAGGTTCATCAAAATAAGCAAACAACACATTGAAAACAGAATCTATCAAAAACAGAACAGTCTGTAGTAATCTGGATCAAACGTATACTTGTGGAACTCATAAAATTATAAATTAAATTGGTGTACCTGAGGAATTTATCTATTAATCATCTGCAAAAATAATTAACTAAATATCACTCTCCAATAAAAAATGGCAGCAATTCTCGTGAGCGCTAAAGTTTCTGTTTTTTACAGCATGATCGCAAAGACTTCACCCAAGTCTTCCCAAAGGTTCTACTTGGCACAAACACTAATTAAAACATAAAACCACATATAAACATAGGCTAGAAGAATTATTTATTACTAAACAGGAACAAAAGGCAAGGAACAAAAATAAAGTTGGGTTGCCTCCCGACAAGGGCTATCGTTTAACGCCCCTAACTAGGCATGATGATTTCAAAGATGCTCACATAAAAGATAAGAATTGTAACATAAAGAGAGCATCATGAAGAATATGGCTAGCACATTTAAGTCTAACCCACTTCCTATGCATAGGGATTTTGTGAGCAAACAACTTGTGGGAACAAGAATCAACTTGCATAGGAAGGTAAAACAAGCATAACTTCAAAACTTTAAGCACATAGAGAGGAAACTTGATATTATTGCAATTCCTACAAGCATAAGTTCCTCCCTCATAATTATTTTCAGTAGCATAATGAATGAATTCAACAATATAACCAGCACCTAAAGCATTCTTTTCATGATCTACAAGCATAGAAAATTTACTACTCTCCACATAAGCAAGATTCTTCTTATTCGGAATAGTGGGAGTATCATAAGAGACTCGAATACTATAAATTGTTTCCACATTAAAAGAGTAATGTTCAGAAAAGGGGTAACCATAATCATGACCAGTTTTATAAATATAATCACTACTTTTTATAGCATAAGTATCATCACAATAATCATCATAAGTAGGAGGCATGATATCATCATTATAAATTTGCATATCAAAACTTGGGAGACTAAAAATATCATCTTCATTAAACGTAGCATCCCCAAGCTTGGGAAAAACATTAATTGCAGCAAATATATTCTCAAAAACATCATATTCATCAAACATAGCATCCCCAACCTTGGGCCTTTTCATATCATAAGCATAATCACCCTCATCATCAATAGTATGGATAGCACCAATAGTATAGCAATTATCATATTCTTCCAAAGCAAGTGCCAAAAAGATCTTCAAGATCATAAGAAGTATCATTATCTTCCACAATTATATTTTCATGAGGCACAATAGTAATAGGAGCAGCATTATTTGGGGGAGATATCTTTTTACCTCTCTTCCTTTTTCTTTTCTTCTTCTTCACCACATCATGTGTGGGTTCAATCCTCTTTTTGGAGCTCCTTATTAATGAGATTGGTTGAATAGGAGGCTCTTCCTCGTTACCTGATTCATCATAAGAAATAATATGAGGGTATTGGGAAGTCTCTTCCCTTTCATTAATATTCTCTTCATCTTCTATTTGTTTTCTTTTCTTTATGTATTTGGCAATATAAGGATTTTCAATACAATTCACCGCACAATACATATAAATTTCCTCTAGATCAAAACCAAGAAGTTTATAACGGGCAAATTCTGGAAGATGCTTAGTTATATGTTTCATTTCTTCGTAGCCCATAAGCAAACTAAGTTCATTATAATGTGCAAGGGAAATCAAGTCATCACAATTTTTGGACACGATTAGATCATGAAACAATTTGCATCGGATAGCTAAATGACCCTGTTCATTGCAAAGTCCACAACTACGGCCAAGAAAATTTAAATCTTTAGCACAAACATCTAGCCTTTCTTGCAACAATTTAGTTTCTAAGTGCTTATGCCTCTTGCAATATCTATCTTCCCTATTTGGTGTGTATTTGCCCAATGCACTCCACAAAAATTGACATGTTTATAGGAGACATTTTCATCATAACTAGTGCAATCATCATTAGTACTATGGATATTCAAAGAGTTCATACTAACAACATTGCAATCATGCTCATCATTTAAAGATTTAGTGCCAAACATTTTAATGCATTCTTCTTCAAAAACTTTGGCACAATTTTCCTTTCCATCATACTCACGAAAGATATTAAAAAGATGAAGCGTATGAGACAAACTCAATTTCATTTTTTAGTTTTCTTTTATAAACTAAACTAGTGCTAAAACAAGAAACAAAAAGATTCGATTGCAAGATCTAAAGATATACCTTCAAGCACTCACCTCCCCGGCAACGGCGCCATAAAAGAGCTTGATGTCTACTACACAACCTTATTCTTGTAAACATTGTTGGGCCTCCAAGTGCAGAGGTTTGTAGGATAGTAGCAAATTTCCCTCAAGTGGATGACCTAAGGTTTATCAATCCGTAGGAGGCGTAGGATGAAGATGGTCTCTCTCAAGCAACCCTGCAACCAAATAACAAATAGTCTCTTGTGTCCCAACACACCCAATACAATGGTAAATTGTATAGGTGCACTAGTTCGGCGAAGAGATAGTGATACAAGTGGTATATGGATAGTAGATAATAGTTTTTGTAATCTGAAAATATAAAAACAGCAAGGTAACTAATGATAAAAGTGAGCGTAAACGATATTGCAATGATAGGAAACAAGGCCTAGGGTTCATACTTTCACTAGTGCAAGTCCTCTCAACAATAATAACATAATTGGATCATATAACTATCCCTCAAAATGCAACAAAGAGTCACTCCAAAGTCACTAATAGCGGAGAACAAACGAAGAGATTATGGTAGGGTACGAAACCACCTCAAAGTTATTATTTCCAATCAATCCGTTGGGCTATTCCTATAAGTGTCACAAACAGCCCTAGAGTCCGTACTATAATAACACCTTAAGACACAAATCAACCAAAACCCTAATGTCGCCTAGATACTCCAATGTCACCTCAAGTATCCGTGGGTATGATTATACAATATGCATCACACAATCTCAGATTCATCTATTCAAACCAACACAAAGTACTTCAAAGAGTGCCACAAAGTTTCTACCGGAGAATCAAGACGAAAACGTGTGCCAACCCCTATGCATAGGTTCATGGGCGGAACCCACAAGTTGATCACCAAAACATACATCAAGTGAATCACTAGAATACCCCATTGTCACCACAGGTATCCCACGCAAGACATACATCAAGTGTTCTCAAATCCTTAAAGACTCAATCCGATAAGATAAATTCAAAGGGAAAACTCAATCCATTACAAGAGAGTAGAGGGGGGAGAAAACATCATAAGATCCAACTATAATAGCAAAGCTCGCGATACATCAAGATCGTATCACCTCAAGAACATGAGAGAGAGAGAGAGATCAAACACATAGCTACTGGCACATATCCTCGGCCCTGAGGGAGAACTACTCCCTCCTCGTCATGGAGAGCACCGGGATGATGAAGATGGCCACCAGAGAGGGATCTCCCCCTCGGCAGGGTGCCGAAACGGGTCTAGATTGGCTTTCGGTGGCTACGGAGGCTTCTGGCGGCGGAACTCCCGATCTATTGTGCTCCCCGATCGTTTTAGGGTATATGGATATATATATATAGGAGGAAGAAGTACGTCAGGGGAGCCACGAGGGGCCCAGGAGGGTGGAGGGCGCGCCCCCCTATCTCGTGGCTCCCTCGTTTCTTTCCTGACGTGCACTCCAAGTCTATCAGGTTGGTTTCCTTCCAAAAATAACTTCCGTGAAGTTTCAGGTCAATTGGACTCCGTTTGATTTTCCTTTTCTGTGATACTCTAAAACAAGGAAAAAACAGAAACTGGCACTGGCACTGGGCTCTAGGTCAATAGTTTAGTCCCAAAAATAATATAAAAGTGGATAATAAAGCCCAATAATGTCCAAAACAGAAGATAATATATCATGGAGCAATCAAAATTTATAGATACGTTGGAGACGTATCAATCACCATGATCCTGTGTGTGTAGGAAAATTTTGAAATTACTACGTTCCCCAACACTCTTTTACTCCATGGCCTTCTTCTTGTCCAAAAATAAGCTTCGTCAAGTTTCAGGTCAATTGGACTCCGTTTGGTTTTCCTTTTCTGTGATACTCAAAAACAAGGAAAAAACAGAAACTGGCACTGGGCTCTAGGTTAATAGGTTAGTCCCAAAAATCATATAAAATAGCATATAAATGCATATAAAACATCCTAGATGGATAGTATAATAGCATGGAACAATAAAAAATTATAGATACATTGGAGACGTATCAAGCATCCCCAAGCTTAATTCCTGCTCGTCCTCGAGTAGGTAAATGATAAAACAGAATTTTTGATGTGGAATGCTACCTAACATAATTATCAATGTAATTTTATTTATTGTGGCAAGAATATTCAGATCCATAAGATTCAAGACAAAAGTTTAATATTGACATAAAAATAATAATACTTCAAGCATACTAACCAAGCAATTATGTCTTATCAAATAACATAGCCAAAGAAAGCTTATCCCTACAAAATCATATAGTTTGGTCATGCTTCATTTTTGTCACACAAAAAGCTCCCATCATGCACAACCCCGATGACAACCCGAGCAATTGGTTCATACTTTTTAACGCGCTTCAGCCTTTTCAACCCTTACGCAATACATGAGCGCAAGCCATGGACATAGCACTATGGGTGGAATAGAGTATGATGATAGGGGCTATGTGAGAAGACAAAAAAGGAGAAAGTCTCACATTGACGCGGCTAATCAATGGGCTATGGAGATGCCCACCGATTGATGTCAATGCAAGGAGTAGGGATTGCCATGCAACGGATGCACTAGAGCTATAAATATATGAAAGCTCATCAAACAAACTAAGTGGGTGTGCATCCAACTTGCTTGCTCACGAAGACCTATGGCATTTGAGGAAGCCCATCATTGGAATATACAAGCCAAGTTCTATAATGAAAAATTCCCACTAGTATATGAAAGTGACAAAATAAGAGACTCTCTATCATGAAGATCATGGTGCTACTTTGAAGCACAAGTGTGGAAAAAGGATAGTAACATTGTCCCTTCTCTCTTTTTCCCTCTTTTTTATTTATTTATTTGGGCCTTCTCTTTTTTTTCTTGGCCTCTTTTTTCCTCTCTTCTTTTTTCGTCTGGAGTCTCATCCCGACTTGTGGGGGAATCATAGTCTCCATCATCCTTTCCTCACATGGGATAATTCTCTAATAATGATGATCATCACACTTTTATTTACTTACAACTCAAGAATTACAACTCAATACTTAGAACAAAATATGACCCTATGTGAATGCCTCCGGTGGTGTATCGGGATATGCAATGAATCAAAAGTGACATGTATGAAAAATTAGCATGGTGGCTTTGCCACAAATACGATGTCAACTACATGATCATGCAAGGCAATATGACAATGATGATGCGTGTCATAATAAACGGAACGGTGGAAAGTTGCATGGCAATATATCTTGGAATGGCTATGGAAATGCCATAATAGGTAGGTATGGTGGCTGTTTTGAGGAAGATATAAGGAGGTTTATTTGTGATAGAGCGTATCGTATCACGGGGTTTGGATGCACCGGCGAAGTTTGCACCAACTCTTAAGGTGAGAGAGGGTAATGCACGGTACCGAAGAGGCTAGCAATGATGGAAGGGTGAGAATGCATAATATCCATAGACTCACATTAGTCATAAAGAACTCATATACTTATTGCAAAAATTTATTAGCCCTCAAAGCAAAGTACTACTACGCATGCCCCTAGGGGGATAGATTGGTAGGAAAAGACCATCGCTTGTCCCCGACCGCCACTCATAAGGAAAGCAATCAAAGAACATCCCATGCTTCAAATTTGTCACACAACATTTACCATACCTGCATGCTACGGGATTTGCCAACCTCAACACAAGTATTTCTCAATTTCACAATTACTAAACTAGCACAACTCTAATATTACCACCTTTATATCTCAAAACAATTATCAAGTATCAAACTTCTCATAGTATTCAATTCACTTTATATGAAAGTTTTTATTATACCCATCTTGAATGCCTATCATATTAGGACTAATTTTATAGCCAAAGCAAATTACCATGATGTTATAAAGGACTCTCAAAATAATATAGGTGAATCATGAGAGTTCATCTATTTCTATAAAATAAAACCACCACCGTGCTCTAGAAAGATATAAGTGAAGCACTAGAGCAAATGATAAACTACTCCGAAAGATATAAGTGAAGATCAATGAGTAGTCGAATAATTATGCAACTACGTGAAGACTCTCTAACATTTAAGAATTTCAAATCTTGGGATATTATTCAAACAGTAAGCAAAACTAAAAAAATAAAATGACGCTCCAAGCAAAACACATATCATGTGATGAATAAAAATATAGCTCCAAGTAAAGTTACCGATGAACGAAGACGAAAGAGGGGATGCCTTTCGGGGCATCCCCAAGCTTAGGCTCTTGCCACCACTTATTCCATAGTCCATCGAATCTTTACCCAAAACTTGAAAACTCACAACACAAAACTTAACAGAAAACTCGTAAGCTCCGTTAGTATAAGAAAATAAATCACCACTTAGGTACTGTTGTGAACTCATTATAAATTCATATTGGTATAATATCTACTGTATTCCAACTCATATATGGTTCATACCCTCCGATACTACTCATAGATTCATCAAAATAAGCAAACAACACATGGAAAACAGAATCTGTCAAAAACAGAACAGTCTGTAGTAATCTGGATCACACGTATACTTCTGGAACCCCAAAAATTCTTAAATAAATTGATGAACGTGAGGAATTTGTCTATTAATCATCTTCAAAAATAATCAACCTAATCGCACTCTCGAGTAAAACATGGCAGCAAATCTCGTGAGCGCTAAAGTTTCTGTTTTTTACAGCAAGATCTCAAAGACTTCACCCAAGTCTTCCCAAAGGTTCTACTTGGCACAAACACTAATTAAAACATAAAACCACATCTAAACAGAGGCTAGATGAATTATTTATTACTAAACAGGAGCAAAAAGCAAGGAACAAAAATAAAATTGGGTTGCCTCCCAACAAGCGCTATCGTTTAACGCCCCTAGCTGGGCATGATGATTTCAATGCTCACATAAAATATAAGAATTGAAACATAAAGAGAGCATCATGAAGAATATGACTAGCACATTTGAGTCTAACCCACTTCCTATGCATAGGGATTTTGTGAGCAAACACTTTATGGGAACAATAATCAACTTGCATAGGAAGGTAAAACAAGCATAACTTCAAAATTTTAAGCACATAGAGAGGAAACTTGATATTATTGCAACTCCTACAAGCATATGTTCCTCCCTCATAATAATTTTCAGTAGCATCATGAATGAATTCAACAATATAACCATCACATAAAGCATTCTTTTCATGATCTACAAGCATAGAAAATTTACTATTCTCCACATAAGCAAAATTCTTCTCATGAATAGTAGTGGGAGCAAACTCAAAGAAATAAATATCATGTGAGGCATAATCCAATTGAAAGTTAAAATCATGATGAAAAGTTTCATGGATATCATTATTCTCAATAGCATAAAAGTCATCACAATAATCATCATAGATAGCAACTTTGTTCTCATAATCAATTGGAACCTCTTCCGAGATAGTGCAATCATTACTAAATAAAGTCGCGACCTCTCCAAATCCACTTTCATAATTATCACAATAAGATTCAACACCCTCCAAAATAGTGGGATCATTACTTCCTAAAGTTGTCACTCTTCCAAACCCACTTTCATCAATATAATCATCATAAATAGGAGGCGTGCTATCATCATAATAAATTTGCTCATCAAAACTTGGGGGACAAAAAATATCATCTTCATCAAACATAGCATCCCCAAGCTTGTGGCTTTGCATATCATTAGCATCATGGATATTCAAAGAATTCATACTAACAACATTGCAATCATGCTCATCATACAAAGATTTAGTGCCAAACATTCTAACGCATTCTTCTTCTAACACTTGACCACAATTATCAGAATCCTTATTTTCACGAAAGACATTGAAAAGATGAAGCATATGAGGTATCCTCAATTCCATTTTTTAAATTTTCTTTTATAAACTAAACTAGTGATAAAACAAGAAACTAAAAGATTCGATTGCAAGATCTAAAGATATACCTTCAAGCACTAATCTCCCCGGCAACGGCGCCAGAAAAGAGCTTGATGTCTACTACACAACCTTCTTCTTGTAGATGTTGTTGGGCCTCCAAGTGCAGAGGTTTGTAGGACAGTAGCAAATTTCCCTCAAGTGGATGACCTAAGGTTTATCAATCCGTGGGAGGCATAGGATGAAGATGGTCTCTCTCAAACAACCCTGCAACCAAATAACAAAGAGTCTCTTGTGTCCCCAACACACCCAATACAATGGTAAATTGTATAGGTGCACTAGTTCGGCGAAGAGATGGTGATACAAGTGCAATATGGATGGTAGATATGGGTATTTGTAATCTGAAAATATAAAAAAAGCAAGGTAGCAAGCGATAAAAGTGAGCACAAACGGTATTGCAATGCTAGGAAACAAGGACTAGGGTTCATACTTTCACTAGCGCAAGTTCTCTCAACAATAATAACATAATTGGATCATATAACTATCCCTCAACATGCAACAAAGAGTCACTCCAAAGTCATTAATAGCGGAGAACAAATGAAGAGATTATTGTAGGGTATGAAACCACCTCAAAGTTATTCTTTCTGATCGAACTATTCAAGAGTCCGTAGTAAAATAACACAAAGCTATTCTTTCTGTTCAGTCTATCATAGAGTTCGTACTAGAATAACACCTTAAGACACGAATCAACCAAAACCCTAATGTCACCTAAATACTCCAATGTCACCTCAAGTATGCATGGGTATGATTATATGATATGCATCACATAATCTCAGATTCATCTATTCGACCAACACAAAGAACTTCAAAGAGTGCCCCAAAGTTTCTACCGGAGAGTCAAGATGAAAACGTGTGCCAACCCCTATGCATAAGTTCACGAGGTCACGGAACTCGCAAGTTGATCACCAAAACATACATCAAGTAGATCACGTGATATCCCATTGTCATCACAGATAAGCACATGCAAGACATACATCAAGTGTTCTCAAATCCTTAAAGACTCAATCCAATAAGATAACTTCAAAGGGAAAACTCAATCCATTACAAGAGAGTAGAGGGGGAGAAACATCATAAGATCCAATTATAATAGCAAAGCTCGCAATACATCAAGATCGTGCCGAATCAAGAACATGAGAGAGAGAGATCAAACACATAGCTACTGGTACATATCCTCAGCCCCGAGGGTGAACTACTCCCTCCTCATCATGGAGAGCGCCGGGATGATGAAGACGGCCACCGGAGAGGGATTGCCCCCTCCGGCAGGGTGCCGGAACGGGTCTAGATTGGTTTTTGGTGGCTACGGAGGCTTCTGGTGGCGGAAATCCCGATCTAGGTTTCTTTCTGGAAGTTTTGGGTTATATAAGAGGTGTTGGAGTTGGGAACAAGTCAGGGGGGTCCCCGGGCTGTCCACGAGGTAGGGAGGCGCGCCTAGGGGGTGGGCGCGCCCCCTACCCTCATGGGCAGACCGAGACTCTTCTGGCCCAACTCTTTTACTCCATGGCCTTCTTCTGGTCCAAAAATAAGCTCCGTCAAATTTCAGGTCAATTGGACTCCGTTTGGTTTTCCTTTTCTATGTTACTCAAAAACAAGGAAAAACAGAAACTGGCACTGGGCTCTAGGTTAATAGGTTAGTCCCAAAAATCATATAAAATAGCATATAAATGCATATAAAACATCCTAGATGGATAATATAATAGCATGGAACAATCAAAAATTATAGATACATTGGAGACATATCACCGCAGCACGCTCTTTCTTCGAAGACTTTTTTAGTTTCTTCTTTGATGGAGCATCATCAGAAACATTCTTGTGCTTGCGCTTCTTGGCTTCGGCTTCAGCTGCCCTTGTATTCTTTAGTTCTGAAGCTACTGAGGGGACCTTAGGCTTTGAGCTTGTCATGCTGGCAGGGAAGACAATGTGCGGTTCTTCCTGCCTTGGTGCTTCAGTTCGGGCCGCAACAGACTTCTTCTTCTGTTTGGCAGCCATTCTGGGTTCGATACCAGGATGCCCCAGAGCCTTGCGCTTCTCAGCCTCATTGTGAGCTTGAACACATTTCTCCGTGAAGTATTTCATCCGTTGAACCTTTTGCTTCTTCATGCTTCTTGTGAAACTGTTCCTTGAGCTCATTCATCATTACCTTGAAGCGTTGAACTTCTGCCACACTGAGCTTGGCCATGTTCTTCTTGAAGTGAGCCTTCTCATAATCAATTTTATTCTTCAGCTCGATAATCTTCTAAGCCAAGGCCAACTCATTAGCAATGGCTCCATGGAAGGTGACGCTGATGTCAACTGGCAGCTAAAGATCATCAATGCTGAGGCTCGGGTCATCAAACTGTTCGTCGATGAAGTGGTTCAGAATATCCACATCAAAGAGGGGCAGATCATTGAAGATCTCCGCCTCTTGCTTGCTCTTGATCAGCAGCTCAAGGGCCTCATCACCAAGATCTTCGTTGCTTGACAGATCTATAGTGTTTTCTTTGTTCCTCAGAACGGCAGCCGATGTCAGTTCATGCCCAGAAACCTTCTTGCGCTTCATTGCTTTCTTGGTTTTCTCGACCTTCTTGGAGACACGGGATAGATTCTCAGATTGCACACTGGGTTCAGGAGGTGCAGTGGCCAATGGCTTCATAGGTGAAGCTTTTGGTGCAGCAGAGGGCTTCGAAGCTTTTGACTTCTTTGGCTTCTGCTTTGGTGGTGCTGGCGCATCTTCAGAATCTGCGTCGTCAGCAGAGTGATCCACCGTAGCCCCATGTACAGCTATGTGAGTGATGAGGCCTTCGAGGTTGTAGAAGGGGCCGATTTCATTGAGATTGGCATCGCGGGTGCCATCAACCCTTGGAGCAGATGGACCAGGGTTGAAGTTGAGTCCAAATGCCTTCTTGTTCTTAGCCATGGACTCCTTTGCAAACTGAAAATTGCGCTTGAAGAGATTGTCTTCATGACACCATAACAGAGATGATGGGTCGGCATTCTCTGGTTGTGGTCCTCGGACCATGCAAGGATAGAAGCCTTGAGCAATGGCCTCAGACTGGGACTTGGGCTGCAGACCTCTGTAGATAATATCTCCCCATGGTCGCTTGATGGTGTTCTTTTCAGATTCGGCAGTTATAAATCTGTACTTGAACCATTCTTCAGCCCAATATCTTCGAATCCATTGGATTCGGGTCTTGCACCGATTGTAATTCTCTTCAGGATCTGTCTTGTACATTTCAAAGAGATATGGTGGCAAGTCCTTGGCTGTATCCCCACGGCGCTACCTGCCACCCTTTCTTGCTGATTTCTCAGTGGCCATTATATTCAAGCTGAATGGCTTCAAGACTGTGAATGGCTTCCTTTTGCTGGTCAGGCAGGAACTGGCTTTAGGAGAGTTGATGTGGTGCTGTAAGAATTCTGCAAATGAATGCAGACTATGAGAACCAAGGGATTCTCCCACGGACATGTATGTGTGATAGCATTAGAGGTGCGAGGGAAGGGGAAGAGTTCATATGCATTCTCCGAAGATTTTGAAGATAAATCAGTTTAAAGACATTGACCTCATAGTGCGAAGACATTCACTTATTCGATGAGAGTTGGTTCCAGATTTGTACGAATCCATGAATAAGTACAAGTGAGGAATCTAACTAGTTGTGAAGCATAAGCGAATATACTTGGCATGATATGAGATGCAGACATGGATAGATCCAGATATGAAAGTGAAGAAACTACTTTTGGTTGAAGTGGATGGATTTGACGGATCAAAAAGGCAGTAAAAAGTAAGTTTTAATTACCGCTGACGAACTGCTAGACGAGGCGATGAGGGAGGCCGAGCAGTTCAATCTCTTGCGCACTAACTTGGCAGCAGAAGACACCTACAGTGGCGGCGGAGAGGACGAGGTCCACGGCCGGCGTGAGGATGGCGTCGAAGAAGTTGCGGCAGCTAAGCGCTTCGTCTCCGGCGTCATCGAGAGCTAGCAGAGGCGCTAGGGTTTGCATGAGGTGGCGAGGAGGGAGAAGAGATAATGACCGCAGTGAGTTGTGCATTTATAAGGAAAGGGACAACACAGCGTAATTACGTAGGTGCCCCTGGAGGTTCACATCTGAAGGACACGTGGCATGCATGCAACTTATTGGAAGTTGTTCCACATTCCCACGCACGCCTGGATTGTCGGGTGATCGTTCCAGCTTCTCCGGTATTCAGGCAAAAAGGATATGGCATTAAAAACAGATTTAAACGTTTGTCTCTTTGTCTTCTGCTGACAAGGATTCAGAGAAGACAATTGAAAGGTTTGAATAGAATGCATATGATTTGGATAGATAGAATTTGAGTTAGAAGCACAGAAGAGGTTAGGGTCCGATCACATTCACTTAGATCAAGAAAATGCAAACTTGAAGACATAGCTATAAGTGAATGCTGTAGAGGACAGAACTCGAAGATATGTATATATATCAGCATAAGACCAACTCAACATTGTGAACATAAATGCGAAGACAGATCAATGTTGAAGACAAACCAAATGTGAAGATTATGCAAATGTGACGCCAATAAAAACACTTCAAACAAGAGTTTGGTGGTGGCGTTACCCACCGTATAGGAAGTATTAGACCTAGACACGACGCACAATTATCGTGGCACTCCGAAGTCAAATTCCGCGTTATTGTATTCACACTTAGAATGTATGTCTTCATTGATTGAAGATATACGTTACTTTGTGTGTTGCACATCTAAGTCATCAACATGCATCAGCGTTAGGATGTGTGTCCAATTACAGGACATTTGAGGATTCTAGGATATTTAGCTCACACCGCAACTTACAAAACCTTTTCTCATCCAAGGGATTTGTGAAGATATCTGCCAATTGCTCTTCAGTGTTGACGTGAATGATATCAATATCTTCTTTCATGACATGATCTCTGCGAAAGTGATGACGGATCTGAATGTGCTTTGTCTTCGAATGCTGAACTGGGTTGTTGGCAATCTTGATGGCGCTTTCATTGTCGCAGTAGAGTGGCACTTGCTTCAGATGGATGCCATAGTCCTTGAGAGTTTGCTTCATCCATAGAAGCTGAGCGTAGAAAGATCCAGCAGCAATGTATTCAGATTCAGCAGTGGAGAGAGACACACAGTTCTGCTTCTTTGAAGACCAACCGACAAGAGATCGTCCAAGAAAGTGACATGTGCCTGATGTGGACTTTCGATCAACCTTGTCACCAGCATAATCAGCATCTGAGAATCCAACTAGATAAAACTCTGAGCCCTTTGGATACCATAATCCTAGTGTTGGGGTGTAAGCCAAATATCGAAGAATTCGCTTCATAGCTAAGTGATGCGACTCCTTTGGTGCCGCTTGAAACCGGGCACACATGCAAACACTAAGCATTATATCTGGCCTAGATGCACATAAATAGAGTAAAGAACCAATCATGGAGCGGTATACCTTTTGATCGAACTCTTTACCATTGTCGTCGGGACTCAGGTGACCTTTGGTTGGCATTGGCGTCGTATATCCTTTGCAGTCTTGCATTCCAAACTTCTTCAGGCAATCTTTGAGGTATTTCTCTTGAGATATGAAGATGTCGTTGTTTTGCTGACAAATTTGAAGACCAAGGAAGAATTTCAGCTCACCCATCATGGACATCTGATATTGCTCTTGCATCATGTGTCCAAACTCATCACTGTATCTCTTGTCAGTGCAGCCGAAGATAATGTCATCCACATAGATCTGGCATACAAATAGTTCACCATCGTATGTCTTCGTGAAGAGAGTGGGATCCAGGGAACCAGGTTTGAAGCCTTTGCTCTTCAGGAAGTCTTTGAGTGTGTCATACCAAGTGCGAGGGGCTTGTTTGAGGCCATACAGTGCCTTATTGAGCTTGTATACCATGTCAGGATGTTTTGGGTCTTCAAAGCCAGCAGGTTGTGCAACACACACTTCTTCAATCTTGCCATTGAGAAAAGCACTCTTCACATCCATTTGGTACAGGAGGATGTTGTGATGGTTGGCATAGGCTAGCAGTATGCGAATGGCTTCAAGCCTAGCAACCAGAGCATATTTTTCATCGAAGTCAATCCCTTCGACTTGAGCAACGAGACGAGCCTTGTTTCTGACTACTTGACCATGCTCATCTTGTTTGTTGCGATAGATCCATTTGGTGCATATGATGTTGTGCTTGTGAGGATCGGGACGCTTGACCAGTTCCCATACATTGTTCAACTTGAACTGTTGAAGCTCTTCTTGCATAGCTTGAATCCATACAGGTTCCATGAAGGCTTCAGCAACTTTCTTGGGTTTAGATATAGAGAAAAATGCAAAGTGCCCACAGAAATTTGCTAGTTGTGTTGCTCTTGAACGAGTGAGTGGACTAGGTGCATTGATGCTATCGATTATCTTCTCAATCTGCACTTCATTCGCAACACGAGGATGGATTGGATGGAGACTTTGCTCTGGCTGATCATTGTCTTCATCATCAGTATTGACTTCGGGCTGAGCAGTGTCTTCAGGTTGACTTGGTGCAGAAATGATAAGTTCTTCTTCAGCATGTGCCTCTGAAGGTATGATTTTTCCAGTACCCATAAGCTTGATGGATTCACTTGGTGAGACTTCATCTAGCACATTTGGCAGGTTCTCTCTTTGCGAGCCGTTAGTTTCATCGAACCGCACATCCACAGTTTCAACCACTTTATAGTGAAAGAGGTTGAAGACTCTGTAGGAATGTGAATCCTTTCCGTAACCAAGCGTAAAACCTTCATGTGCTTTCGGTGCAAATTTTGAAGTGTGATTCGGATCCTTGATCCAGCACCTAGCACCAAATACTCTGAAGTAGCTTACGTTTGGCTTCTTACCAGTCAGTAGCTCATATGATGTCTTCTTTAGAAGCTTGTGAAGATAAACACGGTTGATGACGTGGCATGCAGTATCAATGGCTTCAGGCCAGAACTTCCTTGGAGTCTTGTACTCATCAAGCATCGTCCGAGCCATCTCAATGAGTGTTCTGTTCTTGCGCTCCACGATGCCATTCTGCTGTGGTGTGTATGGAGCTGAGAACTCATGAGTGATGCCCAATGTATCAAGATAAGTGGCGAGGCCGGTGTTCTTGAACTCTGTGTCGTTGTCACTTCTAATGTGCTTGATCTTGATGCCATAGTTCGTCATGGCACGATTGGCGAATCGCCTGAAGACATCCTGCACTTCATTCTTGTAGAGGATTATATGCACCCATGTATATCTCGAGTAATAATCAACAATGACAAAACCATGGAGGAAAGCAGTGGTAGTAAGAGTAGAGTAGTGAGTAGGATCAAATAAGTCCATGTGAAGCAGCTCGAAGGTTTGAGATGACGTCATGATTGTCTTCGAGGGATGCTTGGCCCTCGTCATCTTTCCAGCTTCGCAGGCACCACACAGATGATCCTTCTTGAACTTGACGCCCTCGATGCCTACGGCATGTTTCTTCTTCGCGAGTGTGTACAAGTTCCTCATGCCAGCATGCCCTAGCCTCCGATGCTAGAGCCATCATTCTAACGCCTTTGCTAGAAGACATACGGCCAACTGTGGTCCTGCTAAGAAATCTACCATGTACAAATCATCCTTTTGATATCCTTCAAAGACTAGAGATTTGTCAGACTCCATAAGCATAAGGCAACGATATTTGCCAAATATCACAATCATGTTCAAGTCACAAAGCATTGAGACAGACATTAAGTTGAAACCAAGGGATTCAACAAGCATCACTTTATCCATGTGCTGATCCCTTGAGATTGCAACTCTACCTAGACCCAATACCTTGCTTTTACCAGTGTCAGCAAATGTGATGTGACTCTTATCAGATGGACGTAAGGTTGAGTCCATGAGAAGACTTCGATCACTAGTCATGTGGTTAGTGCATCCACTGTCCATAATCCATTCTGAAGCCTTTGGTATCGTACCCTACAGTGCAGTTAGGGGGATAGGCTTCACCAAGGGAAATGTGAAGCATAAAAATTTGACGAACAAGCATATTATCAAAGTTCAGATCCTGGATAGGGCAGATCGGATGACTGTTAAGAAAACCAGGAACAAAATACATAGTAAGACCATTTGGGAATTTTATCTTGCACCCCACAACATGTTTAAGGTCCCCAACATAAGCATCAGACACCTTTGATTTCAGGCTAGAGACCTTTTCCCTACAAAAGAGAGTTAATTTTTCTTAGCCACCCACATCCTCAGGGGTGGCTTCAAAGAAATAGGTCTAAGTGCAGCATCTGAGAACTTTGGCTTTGGAGGCCTAGCAAATAGCCTTGCAGGAGGTGAATAATACTCATAAGAATAAGCAAAGTAGTTCTTGGTCTTATGAACATGGCGGTTTGATGAAGCACGCTCATATTCATAGGCCTGAGTATGGTTTCCCTGCAAAACATTGGTGTTAGGGTGACTCTGGTGAGTCCTCTGTCTGTATGAAGCCTTTGGACCATATGAAGCCTTTGGTCCGGGGTTTGTCTTCTTCCCAGGTGGTGTCATGATGACATTCACATGAAGATTCTCAAGACAACTTTTGGGTACCCAGATCTTCTTCAAAGGGGGTCCATTCCTGTGGTTAGTACCAATGTACCTGGCAAACACTTCACCATTCTGATTCTTAAACAGTTTATAGTTTGCATCAAAGGATTCATCAATGATAATAGGGTTAGCACAAGTGAAGCCAGATAAGGTAGATGGATCCACTGAAGGTCCCTTTGCAGCAACCCATGTGGTTTTGGGGTACTGCTCAGGCTTCTAGTGGAACCATCAACATTCATTTTCATCTCAAACCCAACACCCTCTTTCCTAGGGTTTTGGTTCAGAATCTGTTTCTTGAGGACATCGCACAGTGTCTGATGCCCTTTGAGGGTTTTGTACATCCCTGTTTCAAGCAATGTCTTCAACCTGGTATTCTCATCAGCAATAGTAGTGGTATCCTCAGTAGAGGGGTTAGCTACCACATCAGCAGTTGAAGATATTGCAACAGTAGTAGCAGTGGAACATCCAGCAACAGAAGCAACATTATCACACTCAAGACATTTTAGACATGGTGGTTCAAATCCTTCTGAGCGGAACTAATCTGTTGAGCGCGGAGTGGCTCGTTCTCCTTTTGAAGATCTTCATGAGCCAATCTCAAGTTCTCAAGCTCTTGCTTCCTTTGAAGATAATCATAGGAGAGCTTTTCATGAGTAGTTGAGAGCGTTTCATGACGACTTTCAAGTTCTTCGTACTTAACGTGAAGATTTTTAATGTCTTCAATTAAGGACTGAGTTTGAGTCATTTCCGCGTCTAACAGGTCATCACTTTTGTCTAGCAACTTTTGAATATGTTCCAAAGCATTTTGTTGTTCTGTTGCAATTTTAGCAAGTGTTTTGTAGCTAGGTTTAGATTCACATTCAGAGTCATCTTCACTTGATGTTTGAAAGTAAGCATCGCGTGAGTTTACCTTGGCACCACATGCCATGAAGCAGTAGGTGGGAGCAGAGTCATCCTCATCATCAGCATCAGCGTTGGAGTCGAGGCCATTCTCTTCAGTGTTGAAGATGGACTTGGCGACGTATGCTGAAGCTAGAGCCAGGCTTGCCACCCCTAAATCAGATTCCTCTTCAGACTCCACCTCCGCCTCCTCAGATGCAGACTCCTCCTCTGAATCCATCTCCTTGCCAACAAACGCATGAGCCTTGCTGGATGAGCTCTTCTTGTGTGATGAAGACTTCAATGAAGACTTGGAAGAAGACTTTGAGGATTCTTCTTCTTGTTGTCATCAGAATCATATTCCTTGCTCTTCTTCTTGTTGTTGTTCTCATTGTCCCATTGAGGACATTCAGAGATGTAGTGACCAGGTTTCTTGCACTTGTGGCATGTTCTCTTCTTGTAGTCACGGGAGGAAGCTTCATCATTTCTTGAGCTGGATCTCGAAGACTGTCTGAATCCTTTCTTCTTGGTGAACCTCTGGAACTTCTTCACTAGCATGGCAAGTTCCTTTCCAATGTTTTCAGGATCCTCAGAACTACAGTCAGATTATTCTTCAGATGATGAAACAACCTTTGCCTTCAAAGCACGAGTTCGGCCACAGTTGGGACCATAGATATCTCTTTTCTCAGATAACTAGAACTCATGTGTGTTGAGCCTCTCAAGTACGTCAGACGGATCGAGAGTCTTGAAGTCAGGGTGTTCTTGAATCATCAGGGCCAGGGTGTCAAATGAGCTGTCGAGTGATCTCAAGAGTGTCTTGACGATTTCATGCTTGGTGATCTTAGTGGCGCCGAGTGCATGAAGCTCATTTGTGATGTCAGTGAGGCGATCAAACGTTAGCTGAACATTCTCATTGTCATTTCTCCTGAAGCGGTTTAAGAGGTTGCGAAGAACACTTATCCCTGAGTCTCTCTGGGTTGAGACGCCTTCGTTGACCTTGGAGAGCTAGTCCCAGACTAGCTTCACAGTTTCCAAAGCACTCACACGACCATACTGTCCTTTGGTCAGATGACCACAAATGATGTTCTTGGTAGTAGAATCCAGTTGAATGAACTTCTTGACATCAGCAGGGTGACACCTTCACCGGCCTTGGGAACGTCGTTCTTGATGACATACTAGAGGTCGACATCAATGGTGTAGCGACCCGACCCGAATGGATCAAGTCTCTGTGCTTATGTGTCATCCCTGGATCAGTATGCTGACACACACAATACTCGAAGGATTTATAACAGAGGTAAATCACATGTATGTAGTAACGTAAATACTATTACCTCAATCCATATAGCGGAAGCAACAAGGTTGTGGATTCCCATCAACACCAACGGCAAAGTTGAGTGTAGAAACCGTAACCCTAACGTATCACTTACTCGTCATAAGAAACCTGCAACATAAGACGTTGCAGCCCGAAACGGGTCAGTACATTGAATGTACTGGCAAATTCACACCATAGAGAATGATGAACAATGGCTATCACTACATGCATATTTGGCTGGTGGAAAAGCTCTATGGTTATAAGGTTTTTGCGTAAAGCCAATTTTTCCCTACTACAAAGGAATAAATTTATTTAACTATCATGGTGGTTGTGAAACATTGAGAATGGTTGACAGCATTCTCAATCCCAATTAAAAATAATTAAAACCCAACAACATTAATTAGAAGTAACATGTTGAGATTCACAATGATATTCAAGTACTAGATAATCAAGTTGTCCATAACCAGGGACACGGCTAATCATGATTAGTTTATACACTCTGCAGAGGTTTGCGCACTTTTCCCCACATGACTCGATCGCCTTCGTTTGTTTTCTCGCACTACATGGTGTTTGAGAAACGGATGACCGAGACATAGTCTTTCAGAAGCGCTAGCACCTTACATGTGGGGTAGACCGTACCACCTACAACCCCTACATCTGCTAGTCCACCCCGTAAGAGTTCGCACAACTTAGTCAACTATGCCAGAGCCCATAGTAGCATGTGGCTGCACACGGAAGTTTCTAGCATGAAATATCTTATGATCCCTTTGAGCCTGGGTGGCGGTCCAAAAAAAAAACAGGCAAGTCTTGATAGACATCAGGTGCCTCAATCCACCCAGATGTGTGTTTAAGTTGCCACCTTAGATAAACCATTTAAAATTATCAACTCACATCTGTCATGGATATCACTCACCCAATCCACGTCTACTAGCATAGCATGGCATAAATAGCAAACGTAGAAGTAACTCCCAAAGGTTTCATAATAATACAGGTGATAGGTACTACCTCATCTACTTCCCATCCCACAATTTAATTAGATCCTAATCATGCAATGTGAGAGGATTGATCTAATGCAATAAAACTGGGTTGTAGAAAAGGTATGATCAAAGTGTGAACTTGCCTGCAATGTAGATGAAGATGATTCGCACTTAAAACTCTTGATAGATCTAGTCGTCACACTCCGGTCAATCTATCGTAAGCAAACAATAGTAACCACACAATAAGTACTCATCTAATGCACAGGTAAAACTCGAACAAGAGAACGAACCAGATAGTTCAACTTAAGAACTCCGGTTGCAAAGAAAGAACGAACCGAACAAAGAAACGGAAAACAAACGGCGAAAGAAAACAACTCAGTTCTAGCAAGTTGAAACTAGGTCAAATTTTACCGGGGCAAAAACTTGTTTAAGTTGATTAGACGAAACGGCGGTTTCGAAACGAAACTCCAGGCGCTTGAATCACCTGATTCCGATAAACGGGCGAGAAGATAAACTAGAACGAAGATCGGATTTGAGATCGCGAACGCGGAATAAATCCGACGAGAAAGAAAACGAAGAACGGTTAAACGAACGGACGTTCATTAACCTAGAAGAATCCGGTGGTCACGTTCGTTAGGACGAACGGTCCGAAAGAAGAACGAAAACCAATCTAGGGTTTTCGGAGAAAAGACCGGAAAGAAACGGAAAACCGATCTAGAAAACCGGAACGGTTTAGCAAAGAACCGGAAAGAAAAACGAATCGGTGGAGAAGAAAAGAATTGGAACGATTTATAAGAAAAACCGAACCGAGGGAAAGAAGAGACGCGGCGGGTACCTCCAGCGAACGGCGGCGACAGCGGCGTTGGGCGGCGGCGGCGGTGCACAAGGCGGCGGCGGCGGTGACGCAGGGCGGCGGCGACGCGGCAAGGTGCGGCGGCGGCGGTGACGCAGGGCGGCGGCGGCGCGGCAAGGTGCGGCGGCGGCGGTGATGCAGCGCGGCGGCGGCGCGGCAAGGTACGGCGGCGGCGGTGATGCAGGGCGCGGGGTGTGGTGGAGCTCTAGGCTTTGGGTTTGATGATTTAGAGGGGGGTGTGGGGGTATTTATATTGGGGAGGGGTGAGAAGACTTGGGGTAGGGGACAAGAAATAGACTAGGAATAGGAATAGAAAAGAGGGAAGGAAAAGATCTAGAAATAGAAAAGGAATATACGGAAGTAGGACCAAAGTCCTACTAGGATTTCCTAAAAGAGAGAGGCGGCGGCTCCCTGGCGCCTTGCACCTGGCGCGGCGATGGCCTTTGGCCCTCCTGGCCGGCGGCTTGGCTTGCGGCGGCTTGGGCCTTGGCCCGGCTGTTTTAATAGTTTCCGCGCGCAGAAAAACACAGAAAAGAAAATATAAACGAGCTCCAAAAAACCTAAAGTAAATTTTCCCCGACTCCTAAAAATGAGCCGAACAAAATGAACTTTACTCCGGACCTAAAATGCAATTTTTGAAAACGCGCATTTTTCCCTATCCAAATAAAATGCAAATAAACTCCGGGAATCGAAATTTGATCTATTTATTAAATCTTCATTTTTCCTATATTTTGGGAAAGTCATATTATTCCCTCTCTTATATTTTTGATAACGGAAAAATTATTGAAGATGAAATAAATAAATCAAATGTCCCTCTTTTCAAATTCGAGAAAACTCTCAAAATATGAAAATAACGAAATCTCCAACTCTCTCCGTGGGTCCTTGAGTTGTGTGAAATTTCTAGGATCGACCAAAATGCAAGAAAATAAGGTATGCATGATGATATAATGTTCCAAATTGAAAATAAATTCAAAAGAACTTTGAATTTAATTCTTTGAAACTCCCAACTCATATTTCATATAATTTGAAGAAGTCATTTTATCTTCTCTCGTGAAAATCATTGAGTCGCATAAAGTTTCAGAATTGGAATATTTCCAAATGAAATTCAATTATTTTTCAAACAACCCTTTTCATTTAATTTAAATGGAAGAAGTCATATCATCTTCGCTCAAGGGTTTTGTGTTTGAAAAGCATTTGAATTCATGGAGATCAGAAAACAAATATGAAAGTTTGGGAAAGTCCTTTTATTCCCTCTCATTTAACTTTCAAAAAGAATTTGAATTTCACTCAATTTCAGACAATCAATCAAATAATCAGTCAAGTCTATCTATTTATTATAACATTCCAAAATTTAGAATTTTGGGATGTTACAAACCTACCACCCTTAAAATGAATCTCGTCCTCGAGATTCGGAGAGGCTAGCAAGAAATAGGTTAGGGTTTGGGGGTCTCCTCAAAATCCATCGATCATCAAAGGGGTCTGGGGTGCTACCACCCTTAGAAACATGGTTACGGTCCCATCATTACTCTTAGACTCCATCCTTATTCTTGACGGGGCCGGTCTTCTCAGATTCTCGGCAAATTCCTTCTCTGGGCTCTTCCAGTAGTGGCATAACCTTTTCCTCATTTCTTCTGTCCTTTCCTCTTGGTAAGGTTATTCCGAGATTGGGTCTTCTCAGCTAACGGGTCTGGTGCCAAAACTAAACAACTATCGATATCTCATGGTGGTCAACAATTTATGGTTTCTCCTGCAGGAAATGGGTCTGGGTTGATCCTCACCGTATAACCTACGGTTGGCAAAAGGCTGCCGTGTACGAGGGAAAATACCTATACCATTCTAAGGTTTAACAAGGTTTAATATCGTCGTCTCTCTACTATAGGTAAGTCACTCAGATTTACCATCCCATATAGCAAGGCGAATAATAAGAGTAAGTCGGTATGGTGATCAATCCATCCCGCACCCAAATCATTACCTTGTATACGGTTTAGCGAATCTCGCATTCTAACACTCGGTCATCCTCACAAGCATTGCAGAATTTCTCTTGTTGACGAACCAAGTTCAGATATATCCATAGATTCTGCAAGCTAGACAAACATCTATCGTTCCTTCACAACTCTCAGGTTTTGCGTTACTCCTATAAGATCGTCTATCGATAAGGGCATATCCTCTTCCAGGGTTTTTCCTTCAGCAAGAGTGTGCTTGCTTCTTGGAAGGTCCTGGGGCCTGTGGGTTATGGCCCATCTCATCACTTGTAGTCCTTGAACTTATCATTGGGCAACTGGTCATTATTCCAACATCCAACTTCCAGCTTCCTAGCATACTTAAATCCATCCAATTGTACTGTCTTCCTTCCTTCTATTGGCACCAAACTAGGACATGTTTACTCAAACTCATCATGGAGTTTCCATTAATCCATATTTCCAACATCATACCTCCTTTATATTCAATAGTAATTTATTTCTTCATCCTTGGGGTATCCCTCATACCGGGATAAAAACTTATACTTATGGAGTCCATATTCCACATCATTATCCTTTCCAGGGTCAAGCGTCCTTACAGGGGAATATTGGCCATCTCTACATGGCACTTCTTCAACTGGGAAACGTGAAACACATCTTGAACTCCTGACAGTCCTTCGGGTGACTCCAACTTATTGGCCACTTCTCCATACGCTCCAATACTCGGTATGGTCCTACAAATCTCGGGGCTAACTGTCCCTTAACTCCAATCCGTTTAACTCCTCGCAGAAGGAACACATGAAGACATGCTCTATCTCCAATTTCATAGACTACCTCCTTGCGTTTCTAAGTCTGCATAACTCTTCTGCCTGGACTGAGCTACCTTTAGTCGATTTCGAATAAACTTAACATTCTCTTTTGACTCCTTGATCATAGTTGGTCCAAACAACTGACGGTCTCCAACTTCATCCCACATACTCTTGGGGCATCACACATATCGAGACAAAACTCGTATTCCTTTTGTCCGAAATCCACTCAGTGGAGTATCCTTATCTTTTCCAGGGGTCAACGGTTCTTACAGGGTACTACCACCCTAAAAATGCACAAATCTTCCATAGACCATATTTCTCATATCCACAAAATGGCCAAAATTCTTCTTCATAGAGTAACAACTCATAAAATCCATATCAGTACCAACACTACTAACTTTATTGATTCTCAAATTATTACAATCTCTTGCTTCTCCATTACATGTCTCAACTCAACACCTCAATATAAAAGAAAAATGTTCTCACTTCTACTACTCCATTACTTCTGTTGCAAACTCAACTATCTAGCACAGGTTTCCTTCTCCTTGGGGCATTCTCTGGCAAAGTGCCCTGCTTCATTACAACGGAAACATATTACATCTGACAAGTTTCGAGGTTTTCTTGTGATTATATAGCCTCCTTGGGTTCTTGGCTTCCTTTTTGGGCAACTGTGGAGGTAGTGCCCTGACTCCTTGCACCTATAACAGGTGACATGACTCAGATCCTTCCTAGAATCCAATCTACTTCTCTTTCTGGACTTTTCCATTCCAATCAGGGCTTCTATTTCCTGTGGGTCATACTCTACTTCCTCAGTCGGGAATTCTACTAGATTCCCATTCATACAATTCTGGGAGATGTGTCCTTCTTCTCCACATGAATAGCAAGACTTGGTGTAGGGTTTAATTGGTTCTTCTTTGGGTGTGTCCTCCACCTCTTTCTTCATCACAGGTTCTTCTAAACTTTCCATAAGAGCTCCTTTCATTGCTTCTTCCTTCTGCTGGATGGTTCTTTGTACCATGGGGTAAATGTGACACTTAGCAGGATAGTGGGTAGTCCCTTCACACAAGAAACAAGTGATCTGCCTAGTTGGGCATTCTTCAACTGGGTGACTTCCTCCACAATTTGGGCATTCATCCTTGTGTTCTTTATGGGTGTGTCCTATTTCTCCACAAATCTTGCATGCACAAGGTTTCTTCATGTCCTTTCCATAAGGGTTCAATTTCTAGGACACGAACTGAGTCTTTAGCAAAGTCAACTTAAATTCTTTCCAAGTGGTTACTCCTTGCCATCCATTGATGGTTTGGTACATCCTCCACCAAGTAGCAGCACCTCTTTCAAAACATTGAAGAGCATGTTGGGCCATATCCTTTCCGACTATAGGGTTGTTCTCCATATGATCCTCCATGTTCTGAATCCATCGGTCTGTCTCCAATTGACTCATCGGTCCAGAAGATACAAGCTCATCTCCATTCATCATCTATTGGGTCCATGGGTTTGGGGTGAGATAAGAGAGATCAAGAGAGAGGGATGCACACAATGCAAACAACAGTTTTGAAAAGACAGATTTTTGTTGTGGCTGTCGAAAAACATCAAACAAATGACAGCTCACAAACGTCGCATCTAACGTAGGTATATAACAGGGGTTTGGTCTTCTAAAGTCAACGTCGCCAAACTCTTCAAGCCTTGTTCATGCCTCCAATGTCTTCTTCCGATCATGCTTGTCTTTCTCAAGTTCTTTTTCCAGATCAATCTCTGTTGACGTGAAATCTCTCGTGACATCTTTTAATATTCCGGAGTTGCATTTCAAACTTCTGGTTTCAACATCCTTCACATGAACCATGGTCCTACTGTCCTTCAATTCCTGAAAAATCTCCGGTATCTCGAGGTTGTAGCTCCTCCAGCTTGGTTACTTTCGCGTCTAAGTTCTTCACGAAATGCTCCTTGTCAAAATACGGCTTCTTGTAGCTCCATCTTAACTTCTTGATGTAACACTCCAGATCCTGGTGATACACCGGCTAAGGTTAAAACTTCATCTTGCTGATAGGTGCTCCATCAGCCTTCTTCCATCAAATCCATTCTAATGACATGCATCCTTAACTCAGCATGGCGACAATAGCATAAGCGGGAGATAACTTCATGGATAGCTGTGTTTCTGCTCTTGTCATTTCCATGAGCTATCTCTCCACAGTTGATATCTCCTGCCTTAGGGTTTCTTTGACAAAACTTCAAGTTCTCATGCTCCTTGTTTCAGTATTTCTCCGATACACCTTGATCTCGGGTATTGACAGCTTCCATAGTCTGCCAAGTTCCATAAGGGGTAGCCTTCCTAGGTCATACAAATCTGGGAATTCTTCAGAGCCTTCAAATTCTACTAGTCTTCGGTCTTCAACCGTTTTAGTTTCCATTATTCAGATGCGCGGAAAATACTCTTCATTCCGAAGTGGCCTTAGTTGTCCGATATCTCGTACTTCTTGGAGTGGTCTCATCAGTCGAATCTTCGTGTGGTCAAAAGGGGAAAGGGGTATGGTCTCACTAAAAAAAGGAATTTTTGAATAAGCTCAGAAGAGAAGAGATGTAAAAGATCTTTTTGAAAGGGGAAAGTTGTAGAGAAAAATCTTTGCGATGGGCTTGCCAGTTTCTAGGGTCACGTCCTACAGTCAACATGTGCTCTGATACCATCTTGTAGCGACCCGACCCGAATGGATCAAGTCTCTGTGCTTATGTGTCATCCCTGGATCAGTATGCTGACACACACAATACTCGAAGGATTTATAACAGAGGTAAATCACATGTATGTAGTAATGTAAATACTATTACCTCAATCCATATAGCAGAAGCAACAAGGTTGTGGATTCCCATCAACACCAACGGCAAAGTTGAGTGTAGAAACCGTAACCCTAACGTATCACTTACTCGTCGTAAGAAACCTGCAACATAAGACGTTGCAGCCCGAAACGGGTCAGTACATTGAATGTACTGGCAAATTCACACCATAGAGAATGATGAACAATGACTATCACTACATGCATATTTGGCTGGTGGAAAAGCTCTATGGTTATAAGGTTTTTCCGTAAAGCCAATTTTTCCCTACTACAAAGGAATAAATTTATTTAACTATCATGGTGGTTGTGAAACATTGAGAATGGTTGACAGCATTCTCAATCCCAATTAAAAATAATTAAAACCCAACAACATTAATTAGAAGTAACATGTTGAGATTCACAATGATATTCAAGTACTAGATACTCAAGTTGTCCATAACCGGGGACACGACTAATCATGATTAGTTTATACACTCTGCAGAGGTTTGCACACTTTTCCCCACATGACTCGATCGCCTCCGTTTGTTTTCTCGCACTACATGGTGTTTGAGAAACGGATGACCGAGACATAGTCTTTCAGAAGCGCTAGCACCTTACATGTGGGGTAGACCGTACCACCTACAACCCCTACATCTGCTAGTCCACCCCGTAAGAGTTCGCACAACTTAGTCAACTATGCCAGAGCCCATAGTAGCATGTGGCTGCACACGGAAGTTTCTAGCATGAAATATCTTATGATCCCTTTGAGCCTGGGTGGCGGTCCAAAAAAAACAGGCAAGTCCTGATAGACATCAGGTGCCTCAATCCACCCAGATGTGTGTTTAAGTTGCCACCTTAGATAAACCATTTAAAATTATCAACTCACATCTGTCATGGATATCACTCACCCAATCCACGTCTACTAGCATAGCATGGCATAAATAGCAAACGTAGAAGTAACTCCCAAAGGTTTCATAATAATACAGGTGATAGGTACTACCTCATCTACTTCCCATCCCACAATTTAATTAGATCCTAATCATGCAATGTGAGAGGATTGATCTAATGCAATAAAACTGGGTTGTAGAAAAGGTATGATCAAAGTGTGAACTTGCCTGCAATGTAGATGAAGATGATTCGCACTTAAAACTCTTGATAGATCTACTCGTCACACTCCGGTCAATCTATCATAAGCAAACAATAGTAACCACACAATAAGTACTCATCTAATGCACAGGTAAAACTCGAATAAGAGAACGAACCAGATAGTTCAACTTAAGAACTCCGGTTGAAAGTCCTACTAGGATTTCCTAAAAGAGAGAGGCGGCGGCTCCCTGGCGCCTTGCACCTGGCGCGGCGATGGCCTTTGGCCCTCCTGGCCGGCGGCTTGGCTTGCGGCGGCTTGGGCCTTGGCCCGGCTGAGCCTTGGCTCTCTTTTTTTTTAAATAGTTTCCGCGCGCAGAAAAACACAAAAAAGAAAATCTAAACCAGCTCCAAAAAACCTAAAGTAAATTTTCCCCGACTCCTAAAAATGAGCCGAACAAAATGAACTTTACTCCGGACCTAAAATGCAATTTTTGAAAACGCGCATTTTTCCCTATCCAAATAAAATGCAAATAAACTCCGGGAATCGAAATTTGATCTATTTATTAAATCTTCATTTTTCCTATATTTTGGGAAAGTCATATTATTCCCTCTCTTATATTTTTGATAACGGAAAAATTATTGAAGATGAAATAAATAAATCAAATGACCCTCTTTTCAAATTCGAGAAAACTCTCAAATATGAAAGTAACGAAATCTCCAACTCTCTCCGTGGGTCCTTGAGTTGCGTGAAATTTCTAGGATCGACCAAAATGCAAGAAAATAAGGTATGCATGATGATCTAATGTTCCAAATTGAAAATAAATTCAAAAGAACTTTGAATTTAATTCTTTGAAACTCCCAACTCATATTTCATATAATTTGAAGAAGTCATTTTATCTTCTCTCGTGAAAATCATTGAGTCGCATAAAGTTTCAGAATTGGAATATTTCCAAATGAAATTCAATTATTTTTCAAACAACCCTTTTCATTTAATTTAAATGGAAGAAGTCATATCATCTTCGCTCAAGGGTTTTGTGTTTGAAAAGCATTTGAATTCATGGAGATCAGAAAACAAATATGAAAGTTTGGGAAAGTCCTTTTATTCCCTCTCATTTAACTTTCAAAAAGAATTCGAATTTCACTCAATTTCAAACAATCAATCAAATAATCAGTCAAGTCTATCTATTTATTATAACATTCCAAAATTTAGAATTTTGGGATGTTACAAATGGCTTCAAGATGCATGTGCATCTTATTCTTCCAGTAGGGGTAATCAGTGCCATCAAAGACAAGGCACATAGCGGAGACTTTGATTATCCCTGCATTCGACATAGCTAAAACTCCAGGTGGTTAAACCGAATCACACAGAACAAGGGAGCACCTTGCTCTGATACCAATTGAAAGTGCTAGTTATTGACTAGAGGGAGGTGAATAGGCGATTTTTATGAAAGTCTTCAAAACAGGGGGCTTTGAAGACAAACAGTAGGAATGAACCTATTGATATGCAGCGGAAGGTAGACTACACTAGACAAGTCATAGTCAAGTAAGCAATGAAGTGAAAGCACGAAGACTATCAGCAGCTATGTAGTATGGATCAGGATGGAAGATAGTATGAAGCCAAACAACAACAGTCTTCACACAATGAAGTCAATCAGATCATGCAAGCAGGCAATGACTTCACAAAGACAAACTGTAAGTAAAGAGAGGTAAAGGATAGAACCAGTTGCTTGGTGAGGACAAGGATTTGTTGGACCAGTTCTAGTTGCTGTGACAATTGTACGTATGGTTAGGGAGGCTGAGATTTAACTCGGAAGACCGCGTCTTCACCTTATTCCCCTTCAGCTAAGGACAAATAGTCCTCGCCCAATCACTCAACAAAGAAGAAAAGGAAACTATGAAACAACTGTGTCCTCGCACTCCATAGTCTTCATGTGAATGTCTTCTTGAGTCATAATCTTCGTTGTGAATATTTTCACAGACCACCATTGTCTTCAATGTCTTCACATATTTTTAGGGATCATCTCTGGTAGGTAAACCGAATCAATGAGGGACTACTACCTGTGTTATCCTTCAATTCTCATAAACACATTAGTCCCTCAACCAAGTTTGTCGTCAATACTCCAAAACCAACTAGGGGTGGCACTAGATGCACTTATAGTTGCTATTAAGGATAAAAAGATGGGGTCTATTCCTACATGAATAGATCTTGTCTATATCATGTCATCATTCTTATTACATTACTCCGTTTCTCCATGAACTTAATACACTAGATGCATGTTGGGTAGCGATCGATGTGTGTAGTAATAGTAGTATATGCAGGCAGGAGTCGGTCTACTAATCTTGGACGTGATGCCTATATTCCTGATTATTGCCTTGGATATTGTCATAATTATTAGATCTTCTTGCCCAATAGTAATTTGTTTACCCACCGTGTGCTATTTTCTTGAGAGAAGCCACTAGTGAAATCTACGGCCCCTGGGTCTATCTTTTATCATATTAGGTTTTCGGTCTATCTTTTGTCATATTTGTTTTCAGATCTATATTTCCAAAAACCCAAAAATACCTTGTTGCACTTTTTCTTTACTTATTTTATTTCACGTGTTATCAAGATCTATTTATCCAATCTCATACAAAACAATTTATTTTTTTACCATGGAGGGATTGACAACCCCTCTTACGCGTCGGGTTGCAAGTATTTGTTCTTTGTGCGCAGGTACCATTTACATAGTGTTGCTTGGTTCCCCTACTGGATTGATACATTGGTTTCACAACTAAGGAAAATACCTACCGTAGCTATACTGCATCATCACTTCCTCTTTGGGGAAATACCGACGCGGTTTCAAGCCGCATCAAAAGGAATTTCTAGCGTCGTTGCCGGGGAGACATCATCAACATCTATCAAGTTCCTAATTACAAATATCATCTCCTTGCAATTTACATTATTTGCCATTTGCCTCTTGTTTTCATCTCCCCCACTTCAAAAGATTTTGCCTTTTTATTCGCCTTCTTTTTCGTTCGCCTTTCTCTCTCCAGATCCATTCTTTTGCTTGCAATCTTGCTTGTCTACTTTGTTGTTATGGCTAGTTCTTCCTCTATTGTGTGTACCCTCGAGAATGAGGTTATTAATTTTAAAAAAAGAAGAGGAGAATCTAAAAGATGCTTGGTATAGGATTTGCAATACTCATAATAGATCTGTTCGTAAGCAATCCACCGTTATTCTACTTTGCAGTTTTTATGTGGGCATTACTACTTGGTATAGATTCGTCCTTGATACGATTACCGATGGAAATTTTTTGATGTGTCCATCTTTGGATGCTTTTAATGCTATGGGAGATCTAGTGGGTGCACCGCCTATCATTATTAATGAAACAATCCTAACTATTGAGCATGCTATGCAAAGATTAGATGCTATACAAAAGAAGATGATCACTGAAGAACGTACTGAAAATTTGGATAAAAGCATGCATAACCTTGCTAATAAAATTGGGTCAAAATGGGAGATGCTCTTAAATTATTAAAGGAAAAGGAAGCCGTAGTGAACGAAAGAGTAGAAGAAAGTCCCTCTCGGATTGATAAGTTGGAAGAAATTTTTAGTAACTTAAGCTCGGCTTTTTCCTCTGTTAAAACTATTGAAAAAACTCCCATAAAAATTTGCAAGTCTACACAAGTTACTAAGAACAAGGGTGCTACTTCTAATAGCAACAAGGAAGATCTTAAAATGATTAGTGTTCACCCTAATTTTATTGAAATAGTAAAAGATCCTACTTGAATGGATTCTTCCATCTTATTCCTCGAAGTATTGTTATTGAAAGTATGCATGCTAAATCTTTGAAGAATTCTAGTTGTGTGATTGAGGAGTTGGAAACCATAGATGACAATACTTGAATCTATGCATTATGCCTAGCTAGGGGCATAAAACGATAGCACTAGTTGGGAGGCAACCCAATGAATAAAATTTATTTTTCTTTTTTTCTTTCTGTTCTTGAGTGTTTGCACAATTATGCTACCATCATGATTGTGTTTTTATGTTTTAAATTAGTGTTTGTGCCAAGTAAAGCCTTTGGGATTATGTTGGGTGATAGTTGATTTGATCTTGTTAAAAAACACAAAATTTTGCGCCAAGAAGCAGAATTTTTAAAATCACAGAAGCGTGATAAAATTCTGAATTTTTACACAAGATTGATATACAAATTGCCTACATTGTCCTAATTTTTCAGAATTTTGGAGTTACGAAAGTATGTACAAAGTCCAGATTACTACAGACTGTTATATTTTTGACAAATTCTGTTTTCGTTGCATTGTGTGCTTATTTTGACGAATCTATGGATTGTATTGGAGGGTATAAGCCATGGAAAAGTTGGAATACGGTAGATATAATGCAATAATAAAATATGGATGGGTTTGCAACAGTACTTAGAGTAGTGATTTGCTTTATTATACTAACGGATCTCACGAAGGTTTTGTTAAGTTTTGTGTGACTGAAGTTTTCAAGTTTTGGGTGAGATCACGATGGATGAAGGAATAAGGAGTGAAAAGAGCCTAAGCTTGGGAATGCCCATGACACCCCAAGTTAATATTCAAGGAGAACCAAGCAACTAAGCTTGGGGATGCCCCGGAAGGCATCCCCTCTTTCTTCTAATGACCATCTGTAATTTTACTTGGAGCTATATTTTTATTCATCACATATCATGAGTTTTGCTTGGAGCGTCTTGTATTATATGAGTCTTTGCTTGTTTTGCCTTTTAGTTTGTCTCATCTATCCTTGCTGGACACACCTATTTAAGAGAGCCAAAATTATGCTATGATTTGTTAGAATTTCCCTATGTGTTTCACTTAAAATTTTTGAGCTATGGAATTGCTCTATTACTTCACTTATATCTTTTTGAGCACGATGTGCTTTAATATTTTTGGAGAAATACTCTCACGCTTCACTTAGATTTATTTGATATCTAGTAAACTTTTGAAGAAATTCTCTCATGCTTCACTCATATTATTTTGAGAGACGAACATTTTTATGCACATGTTCTTCACTTAAATTTGTTTGAGCATATGAAAAGCAATTGCAACATATGAAATTAGTCCCAAAGTGATAGATATTCAAGAGATATATAATAAAAACTTTCATGAAGATCATTGGAAAAAATAAACTTGATTCTTTGTAATAGTTTTGAGATATGATGATAGTAATATGTGAGTCATGTTGGTAAGTAATTATGCTTTTGTAAGAATATTGGTGTTAAGGTTTGTGATTCCCTATGCAAACACGAAAGTCAATAGTTATGCAATGAAATTAGATCCTACTTGTGGTGCATTATTCAGTGTTAGTTATGCTTAATGTTCATTTATGTGAATTTTTGTTTCTTGGTTGGATGCTTCTCAATCTATTTGCTAGCCTTCATTTGTACTAAGTAGAAATACTACTTGTGCATCCAAAATCCTTAAACCCAGTTTTTCCATATGAGTCTATCATACCTACATATATGCGGTATTTCTATGTCGTTCTAAGTAAATTTGTATGTGCCATCTCTAATTTTTAAAATGAATTTCCTTTTTGTATGCTCGTACCGCTCATGAAGCGGCACGGGGTGGTCAATATTTTCCATGCTAGATGTGTTATTCTCAAGATGAGTGTTTACTCACTTGTCATTGCACGAGAGTACGGCGGTAATAGGGATGCCCAGTCCCAAAATGAAAAAGAAATTTACTTTATGTTGTCAAATAATAAATTCCTTGGAAAGTGTTGGTATGGACGGTACCCGTGGATATAGCTAGTCGTGGAGTGTGAAAGTATGGTGAAAAAAAGAATAAACTTTATTTTATGTTTGGGAACCGCCTATGATATATCAAGCATGGAAAGTGTTGGGAATTACTCAGTCATTTTCGTTGACGGGAAAAGTACACCTCTCAGAAATTTGTATCTCTCAATGTAAGCTTTGAGCTCTAGCACCTCTACAAATCTCTGCTTCCCTCTGCGAAGGGCCTATCTATTCACTTTTATGCCATTTTTATTTTTATTTTGAGTCTCCATCTTCTCTTATAAGACACCAACTAGGTAGCACTATGATCATACTTGAACATTAGATGTAGCTAATATTTGAGTGTGTTTCGTGAGTGGATCAATGATTGAGCATGATGGGCTAGGGAAAACTTTCTATAGTGTTGATATTTTGAAAGACATGGTTGCTTGTTGATATGCTTGAGTATTGAAGTCTTCATGTCAAAACTAGAATATTGCTTTGAACCATCTAAAAGTCCAAATGTCCATGCCACAAAAGAAAAGAATATGTGATGAACATGTTAGGCAGCATTCCACATCAAAATTTTTGTTTTTATCATTTACCTACTCGAGGATGAGTAGGAATTAAGCTTGGGGATGCTGATACATCTCCAACATATCTATAATTTTTGCTTGTTCCATGCTGTTATATTATCAATCTTGGATGTTTTATATTCATTTTATAGCAACTTTGTATCATTTTTTGGGACTAACCTATTGACATAGTGCCCAATGTCAGCTACTATTTTTTTGCTTGTTTTTTACTTCGTAGAATATCCCTACCAAACGGAGTCCAAACACGGCGAAACTTTTTGGAGATTTTTTTGGGCCAGGAGACAACTTGGGAGCCAAGGAAGCACCTGGTGTTGGGGAACGTAGTAATTTCAAAAAAATTCCTACGCACATGCAGGATCATGGTGATGCATAGCAACGAGAGGGGAGAGTGTCGTCCACGTACCCTCGTAGACCGTTAAGCAGAAGCGTTATGACAACGCGGTTGATGTAGTCGTACGTCTTCACGATCGACCGATCCTCAGTACCGAACGTACGGCACCTCCGCATTCAGCACACATTCAGCTCGGTGACGTCCCGCGAACTCACGAACCAGTAGAGCTCGGGGAAGAGTTTCGTCAGCACGACGGCGTGGTGACGATGTTGATGAAGCTACTGCAGCAAGGCTTCGCCTAAACACCGCTACAGTATGACCGAGGTGGATTATGGTGGAGGGGGGCACCGCACACGGCTGGGAGAGATCTTTACGATCAATTTGTGTGTCTAGAGGTGCCCCCTGCCCCCCTATATAAAGGAGCAAGGGGGGAGAGGCGGCTGGCCAGGAGGAGGCGCGCCAGGGAGGAGTCCTACTCCCAGAAGGGGGAAGGAGGAGGGAGAGAGGAAGGAAAGGGGGGCTCCGCCCCCTCCTTGTCCAATTTGGACTAGAGGGAGAGGGGGCGCGCGGCCTGCCCTGGCCGCCCCTCCTCTTCTCCACTAAGGCCCATCTTGGCCCATTAAACCCCCGGGGGGTTCCGGTAACCCTCGGTACTCCGGTAAAATCCCGATTTCACCCGGAACACTTCCGATATCCAAATATAGGCTTCCAATATATCAATCTTTATGTCTCGACCATTTAGAGACTCCTCGTCATGTCCGTGATTCGGGACTCCGAACTACCTTCGGTACATCAAAACATATAAACTCATAAAACCGATCGTCACAGAACTTTAAGCGTGCGGACCCTATGGGTTTGAGAACTATGTAGACATGACCGAGACACGTCTCCGGTCAATAACCAATAGCGGAACCTGGATGCTCATATTGGTTCCTACACATTCTACGAAGATCTTTATCGGTCAAACCGCACAACACTATTGTCACAGCCCTAGAATTGGTTGTAACTAGTTGCACAAGCATTCATGCATCATGTATATATTTATGAAAGTTGAATTGGGGAAAGTGGAAAGCCTCATAAATCTTTTCTAAAAATGATCAACATTAAAAATTGCTTCAAATAAACCCAAGAAAATGTTCCTGTTCATTTCTGGAAATATTGGCAAGAGGTAAAATTCAAGCCAATATTTTTGGAATCACAGAAATATTTATTTGGGCCTTTGAATTAAGTCAATACTTATTTGAATTGGAGCTACTAATTCCTATAAAATATTTGGTAGCTCCAAATATTCTGAAACTTGGTGAGGGCCTCTGGTTTAAATCAGATAGTGCCCATAAAAGTTAGCAGAATTTTATAAAGTGTTTTAGTATTTAAACTAAGTCAAAACATACTGCAAAAAATAGAAAACAGAAAATAGGAAAGAGAGAGAGAGAACTCACCTGCCTCACCCACTTGGGCTCCTTACCCGGCGGCCCAGCTAACCGGCCCAGCCCACCAGGGGCATACCTGTCTTCAACCTCTGCCTACTGGCAGAGGCGAGGCCGAGCACGGCGCCCGCGCGGGCTGGCACGCAGCTGCCTGCCTGGCCCTTGCTGGCCAGCGCGACGCTGCGGATGACCACCCCGTTGCCGTACGGATCCGCCCGACCTCTCATTTGCCCCCACCCCGCTCTCTGCCTCGTTCCCCCCTCGGACCCGAGAACGCCGGAGCGCAGCCGTCGCCACCGCTCGCTGCTGCCGCGGCCACCGGCCACCCCACGCCTCACCGACGCGCCCAGAAGCTCCGCCACTTCGTCCTCGACCTCCTCACCGAGCCACGCCCCGCCGGACGCCCTCGAACGCCGGCCACACCGTCTTCTTCAACCTCGGTCCGCCGAGATCGCCATCGCCGCCCCGCTTGCTCCGGCCCCTCCCCGAGCTCGCCGACCAGCCCTACACGATCCCCGTGAGCTTCTACACCGTGTCCCCCTTGTCTCCGCGATGTTTGCTAGCTCTAGTCGCTGTTTCGCCGATGACCGAAACCTGCCGCCGCCTGTGACCGCTGCCGGCGTGCCTCCGGCCACCTAGCGGCCCGGCCGTCGTGCTTAGCTCCCTCCCCGCGCTGCGTAGAGCACGTAGGTGCCTCGCACGAGCCTCCCCGGCCACCATAGCATCGACCTCGAACTCGCCCAAGCTCCGGCGACCGCCAAGGTCAACGCCGGTGACGACTCCGGCCATCTTAGGCCCAGCCGCTGCCATTACTCGACGCGGACGAGCACTCGCGTCACGTAGACGCCCTCCGCCGGCCATTTGGTCCCCGGAGGAGGAAACTCGCAGCTCTCCGCCGCGTCTTGCCTCACCGGCGTCAAGTCGCCAGCAGGTGTTGACCTAGTTAACCTGGGTTTGACCCCGCTAACCAGGGGGTTTGACCTCCCCTGACTCACTGACTTGTGGGACCCAGGCCGCTAACTAAACTCGGTTAATGTTAGTTTAATGCTAACTAAATTTAGTTAGCTTAACTAACCACTGACAGACGGGACCCACAGGTCAGGGTTGACCAGGACCGTCGCCTTTGACCTGCTGACGTCGCCATGACATCATGCTGATGCAGTAACTTATTTTCTAGATTTATTCTTTTACAGGAAATTCCAGAAATTAGTATAAACTTCTAAAATTCATAGAAATTCAACCGTAACTCCAAATGAAATAAATTATATATGAAAAATCATCAGAAAAATCCAAGGAATCTGAATATGGCATTTTCATGCATGTTTGAACAACTTAACATCACTGTCTAGTCCAAAACATGATAATGCGCTATTTGAATTCATAGTTTGAATTTGAATTTGAACCTAGTGTTCAAACCAACTCCATTTAACTTGTTGCTAGTTGCATTAGCTCAATCAACGGCATATTGCCATGTCATGATCATGCATCATATTGTTGCATCGCATTGATTGTGTTCTTCCTTGTTTGCCGGTAAATGTCCCCTCTCGGTAGACGCTGCTCCGACGCTGTGATCGTTGACACTGATGAAGACTCAATGTTATCTTCAGAAGTGCCAGGCAAGCAAAACCCCCTTGCTCATTCCGATACAATCCCACTCTCTCGCTCCTGCTCTCTTTTACTGCATTAAGACAACAACGATTCAACTGTTATATGTTGCAGTAGTTGAACCCCTTTCCTCTGCATGACCTGTCATTGCCACAGTAAATAGATGAAACCCACTAGCATGAGTAGGAGTTGTTTGAGCCCTGATGTGCCTACTCATCCATGCTTGTTTGTCATGCCTGCTATTGCATAGAGTCATGTCAGGTCTGGTTCATCGGGGATGAATCGGAGGTGTGTAAACATGTCCTACGGTGTGTGAGCTAAGTGTGTGAACACGATTTGGTAAAGGTAGCGGTGAGAGGCCATGTAGGAGTACATGGTGGGTTGTCTCACTGAAACCGTCCTCAGGAACTAAGTTCTGTGTTTGTGATCCATGAAACAGCTACTACCACACATTGGGCCCTGAAATATGACCCCGCTTGACTTATTGACCCCTCTTGTCCTCTGTCCAGGAGTTGTAACTAGTTTCTGGTGTTTGTAGGTTATGTGTTGGCGGCCGTGCATAGCGCTGACCCTAGGGGTGGGTTATGATGTGGTAGATACACTGTGGCCGGGTATGCCGGGCGCCCGTTTGGCGTCTCGGGACCCTGTACACATCATTTGGGGCCGTTGAGGACACCCCGGACGGATTTCCTTGCGGATGGAACCCGAATAGGCGATAAACCTGGACTAGAGACTTGTGCGGTTAGTTAGGTCGTGGTCTACACCCACGTCGGTTTTCGCTTGAAGTCTGCCGAGCACATGTCGTGTGCAGACGCTAAGTGGTGGGAACATGTGTGACGAAGTACACCCCTGCAGGGTTATAAATGATCTATTCGAATAGCCGTGTCCGCGGTAAAGGACTTCTGGGTTGCCTATAACAGTTCATAGACAAGTGAAAGTGGATACTCTAAAACTCGCAAGATAAGTGTGAGTGCTATGGATGGCGTTCTCGTAGGGATACGGGAGCGGATCCATATGAAGGAAATATGCCCTAGAGGCAATAATAAAGTTATTATTTATTTCCTTATATCATGATAAATGTTTATTATTCATGCTAGAATTGTATTAACCGGAAACATAATACATGTGTGAATACATAGACAAACAGAGTGTCATTAGTATGCCTCTAATTGACTAGCTCGTTAATCAAAGATGGTTATGTTTCCTAACCATGAACAAGGAGTTGTTATTTGATTAACAAGATCACATCATTAGGTGAATGATCTGATTGACATGACCCATTCCATTAGCTTAGCACCCGATCGTTTAGTATGTTGCTATTGCTTTCTTCATGACTTATACATGTTCCTATGACTATGAGATTATGCAACTCCCGTTTGCCGGAGGAACACTTTGTGTGCTACCAAACGTCACAACGTAACTGGGTGATTATAAAGGAGCATTACAGGTGTCTCCAAAGGTAGATGTTGGGTTGGCGTATTTCGAGATTAGGATTTATCACTCCAATTGTCGGAGAGGTATCTCTGGGCCCTCTCGGTAATGCACATCACATAAGCCTTGCAAGCATTACAACTAATATGTTAGTTGTGAGATGATGTATTACGGAACGAGTAAAGAGACTTGCCGGTAACGAGATTGAACTAGGTATTGGATACCGACGATCGAAACTCGGGCAAGTAACATACCGATGACAAAGGGAACAACGTATGTTGTTATGCGGTCTGACCGATAAAGATCTTCGTAGAATATGTAGGAGCCAATATGAGCATCCAGGTTCCGCTATTGGTTATTGACCGGAGATGTGTCTCGGTCATGTCTACATTGTTCTCGAACCCGTAGGGTCCGCACGCTTAAGGTTTTGATGACAGTTATATTATGAGTTTATGAGTTTTGATGTAACGAAGTTAGTTCGGAGTCCCGGATGTGATCACGGACATGACGAGGAGTCTCGAAATGGTCGAGACATAAAGATTGATATATTGGACGGCTATATTTGGACACGGAAGTGTTCCGGGTGATTTCGGAGAAAACCGGAGAGCCGGAGGGTTACCGGAACCCCCCGGGAGAAGTAATGGGCCATATGGGCCTTAGTGGAGAGAGAGAGGGGCTGCCTAAGGTGGGCTGCGCGCCTCCTCCCCCTGGTCCGAATTGGACTAGGAGAGGGGGGCGGCGCCCCCCCCTTTCCCTCTCCCTCCCCACTTCTTTCCCCCTCCTAGTAGGAGTCCTACTCCTACTAGGAGGAGGACTCCTCCTGGCGCGCCTATAGGGGCCAGCCGGCCTCCTCCCCTTGCTCCTTTATATACGGGGGCAGGGGGGCACCCCTAGACACAAGTTGATCTTGGTGATCGTTCCTTAGCCGTGTGCGGTGCCCCCCTTCACCATATTCCACCTCGGTCATATTGTAGCGGTGCTTAGGCGAAGCCCTGCGACGGTAGAACATCAAGATCGTCACCACGCCGTCGTGCTGACGGAACTCCTCCCCGACGCTTTGCTGGATCGGAGCCTGGGGATCGTCATCGAGATGAACGTGTGCTAGAACTCGGAGGTGCCGTAGTTTCGGTGCTTGATCGGTCGGGCCGTGGAGACGTACGACTACATCAACCAAACGCTTCCGTTGTCGATCTACAAGGGTACGTATATCACACTCTCCCCTCTCGTTGCTATACATCACCATGATCTTGCGTGTGCGTAGGAATTTTTTTGAAATTACTACGTTCCCCAACAGTGGCATCAGAGCCTAGGTTTTATATGTTGATGTTATATGCACGAGTAGAACACAAGTGAGTTGTGGGCGATATAAGTCATACTGCTTACCAGCATGTCATACTTTGGTTCGGCGGTATTGTTGGACGAAGCGGCCCGGACCGACATTACGCGTACGCTTACGCGAGACCGGTTCTCCCGACGTGCTTTGCACATAGGTGGCTTGCGGGTGACAGTTTCTCCAACTTTAGTTGAACCAAGTGTGGCTACGCCCGGTCCTTGCGAAGGTTAAAACAGCACCAACTTGACAAACTATCGTTGTGGTTTTGATGCGTAGGTAAGATTGGTTCTTGCTTAAGCCCGTAGCAGCCACGTAAAACTTGCAACAACAAAGTAGAGGACGTCTAACTTGTTTTTGCAGGGCATGTTGTGATGTGATATGGTCAATACATGATGCTAAATTTTATTGTATGAGATTATCATATTTTGTTACCGAGTTATCGGCAACTGGCAGGAGCCATATGGTTGTCGCTTTATTGTATGCAATGCAATCGCGCTATAATGCTTTACTTTATCACTAAACGGTAGCGATAGTCGTGGAAGCATAAGATTGGCGAGACGACAACAATGCTACGATGGAGATCAAGGTGTCGCGCCGGTGACGATGGTGATCACGACGGTGCTTCGGAGATGGAGATCACAAGCACAAGATGATGATGGCCATATCATATCACTTATATTGATTGCATGTGATGTTTATCTTTTATGCATCTTATCTTGCTTTGATTGATGGTAGCATTATAAGATGATCTCTCACTAATTATCAAGAAGTGTTCTCCCTGAGTATGCACCATTGCGAAAGTTCTTCGTGCTGAGACACCACGTGATGATCGGGTGTGATAGGCTCTATGTTCAAATACAACGGGTGCAAAACAGTTGCACACGCGGAATACTCAGGTTATACTTGACGAGCCAAGCATATACAGATATGGCCTCGGAACACAGAGACCGAAAGGTCGAGCGTGAATCATATAGTAGATATGATCAACATAGTGATGTTCACCAATGAAACTACTCCATCTCACGTGATGATCAGACATGGTTTAGTTGATTTGGATCACGTAATCACTTAGAGGATTAGAGGGATGTCTATCTAAGTGGGAGTTCTTTAAGTTAAATTAATTGAACCTAAATTTATCATGAAACTTAGTACCTGATAGTATCTTGCTTGTTTATGCTTGATTGTAGATAGATGGCTCGTGCTGTTGTTCCGTTGAATTTTAATGCGTTCCTTGAGAAAGCAAAGTTGAAAGATGATGGTAGCAATTACACGGACTGGGTCCGTAACTTGAGGATTATCCTCATTGCTGCACAGAAGAATTACGTCCTGGAAGCACCGCTAGGTGCCAGGCCTGCTGCTGGAGCAACACCAGATGTTATGAACGTCTGGCAGAGCAAAGCTGATGACTACTCGATAGTTCAGTGTGCCATGCTTTACGGCTTAGAATCGGGACTTCAACGACGTTTTGAACGTCATGGAGCATATGAGATGTTCCAGGAGTTGAAGTTAATATTTCAAGCAAATGCCCGGATTGAGAGATATGAAGTCTCCAATAAGTTCTATAGTTGCAAGATGGAGGAGAACAGTTCTGTCAGTGAGCATATACTCAAAATGTCTGGGTATAATAATCACTTGATTCAATTGGGAGTTAATCTTCCAGATGATTGCGTCATCGACAGAATTCTCCAATCACTGCCACCAAGCTACAAGAGCTTCGTGATGAACTATAATATGCAAGGGATGAATAAGACTATTCCCGAGCTCTTCGCAATGCTGAAAGTTGCGGAGGTAGAAATCAAGAAGGAGCATCAAGTGTTGATGGTCAACAAGACCACTAGTTTCAAGAAAAAGGGCAAAGGGAAGAAGAAGGGGAACTTCAAAAAGAACGGCAAACAAGTTGCTACTCAAGAGAAGAAACCCAAACCTGGACCTAAGCCTGAAACTGAGTGCTTCTACTGCAAGCAGACTGGTCACTGGAAGCGGAACTGCCCCAAGTATTTGGCGGATAAGAAGGATGGCAAGGTGAACAAAGGTATATGTGATATACATGTTATTGATGTGTACCTTACTAATGCTCGCAGTAGCACCTGTGAATTTGATACTGGTTCTGTTGCTAATATTTGCAACTCGAAACAGGGACTACGGATTAAGCGAAGATTGGCTAAGGACGAGGTGACGATGCGCGTGGGAAACGGTTCCAAAGTCGATGTGATCGCAGTCGGCACGCTACCTCTACATCTACCTTCGGGATTAATATTAGACCTAAATAATTGTTATTTGGTGCCAGCGTTAAGCATGAACATTATATCTGGATCTTGTTTGATGCGAGACGGTTATTCATTTAAATCAGAGAATAATGGTTGTTCTATTTATATGAGTAATATCTTTTATGGTCATGCACCCTTGAAGAGTGGTCTATTCTTATTGAATCTCGATAGTAGTAACACACATATTCATAATGCTGAAGCTAAAAGATGCAGAGTTGATAATGATAGTGCAACCTATTTGTGGCACTGCCGTTTAGGTCATATCGGTGTAAAGCGCATGAAGAAACTCCATAGTGATGGACTTTTGGAACCACTTGATTATGAATCACTTGGTACTTGCGAACCGTGCCTCATGGGCAAGATGACTAAAACACCGTTCTCCGGTACTATGGAGAGAGCAACAGATTTGTTGGAAATCATACATACAGATGTATGTGGTCCGATGAATATTGAGGCTCGTGGCGGATATCGTTATTTTCTCACCTTCATAGATGACTTAAGCAGATATGGGTATATCTACTTAATGAAACACAAGTCTGAAACATTTGAAAAGTTCAAAGAATTTCAGAGTGAAGTAGAAAATCATCGTAACAAGAAAATAAAATTCCTACGATCTGATCGTGGAGGAGAATATTTGGGTTACGAGTTTGGTGTACATTTGAAAAATTGTGGAATAGTTTCGCAACTCACGCCACCCGGAACACCACAGCGTAATGGTGTGTCCGAATGTCGTAATCGTACTTTACTAGATATGGTGCGATCTATGATATCTCTTACTGATTTACCGCTATCGTTTTGGGGATACGCTCTAAAGACGGCCGCATTCACGTTAAATAGGGCACCATCAAAATCCGTTGAGACGACGCCTTATGAACTGTGGTTTGGCAAGAAACCAAAGTTGTCATTTCTGAAAGTTTGGGGCTGCGATGCTTATGTGAAAAAGCTTCAACCTGATAAGCTCGAACCCAAATCGGAGAAATGTGTCTTCATAGGATATCCAAAGGAAACTATTGGATACACCTTCTATCACAGATCCGAAGGAAAAACTTTTGTTGCTAAGTTCGGAAACTTTCTAGAGGAGTTTATCTTGAAAGAAGTGAGTGGGAGGAAAGTAGAACTTGACGAGGTAACTGTACCTGCTCCCTTATTGGAAAGTAGTGCATCACAGAAAACTGTTTCTGTGACACCTACACCAGTTAGTGAGGAAGCTAATGATGATGATCATGAAACTTCAGAACAAGATACTACTGAACCTCGTAGATCAACCAGAGTAAGATCCGCGCCAGAGTGGTACGGTAATCCTGTTCTGCAAGTCATGCTACTAGATCATGATGAACCTACGAACTACGAAGAAGCGATGGTGAGCCCAGATTCCGCGAAATGGCTTGAAGCCATGAAACCTGAGATGGGATCCATGTATGAGAACAAAGTATGGACTTTGGTTGACTTGCCCGATGATCAGCAAGCAATTGAGAATAAATGGATCTTCAAGAAGAAGACTGACGCTGACGGTAATATTACTGTCTACAAAGCTCGACTTGTCGCAAAAGGTTTTCGGCAAGTTCAAGGGATTGACTACGATGAGACCTTCTCACCCGTAGCGATGCTTAAGTCTGTCCGAATCATGTTAGCAATTGCCGTGTTTTATGATTATGAAATTTGGCAGATGGATGTCAAAACTGCATTCCTGAATGGATTTCTGGAAGAAGAGTTGTATATGATGCAACCAGAAGGTTTTGTCGATCCAAAGGGAGCTAACAAAGTGTGCAAGCTCCAGCGATCCATTTATGGACTGGTGCAAGCCTCTCGGAGTTGGAATAAACGCTTTGATAGTGTGATCAAAGCATTTGGTTTTATACAGACTTTTGGAGAAGCCTGTATTTACAAGAAAGTGAGTGGGAGCTCTGTAGCATTTCTGATATTATATGTAGATGACATATTACTAATTGGAAATGATATAGAATTTCTGGATAGCATAAAGGGATACTTGAATAAGAGTTTTTTGATGAAAGACCTCGGTGAAGCTGCTTACATATTAGGCATTAAGATCTATAGAGATAGATCAAGACGCTTAATTGGACTTTCACAAAACACATACCTTGACAAAGTTTTGAAGAAGTTCAAAATGGATCAAGCAAAGAAAGGGTTCTTGCCTGTGTTACAAGGTGTGAAGTTGAGTAAGACTCAATGCCCGACCACTGCAGAAGATAGAGAGAAAATGAAAGATGTTCCCTATGCTTCAGCCATAGGCTCTATCATGTATGCAATGCTGTGTACCAGACCTGATGTGTGCCTTGCTATAAGTCTAGCAGGGAAGTACCAAAGTAATCCAGGAGTGGATCACTGGACAGCGGTCAAGAACATCCTGAAATACCTGAAAAGGACTAAGGATATGTTTCTCATATATGGAGGTGACAAAGAGCTCATCGTAAAAGGTTACGTTGATGCAAGCTTTGACACTGATCCGGACGATTCTAAATCGCAAACCAGATACGTGTTTACATTAAACGGTGGAGCTGTCAGTTGGTGCAGTTCTAAACAAAGCGTCGTGGTGGGATCTACGTGTGAAGCGGAATACATAGCTGCTTTGGAAGCAGCAAATGAAGGAGTTCATATCCGATCTAGGTGTCATACCAAGTGCATCGGGTCCAATGAAAATATTTTGTGACAATACTGGTGCAATTGCCTTGGCAAAGGAATCCAGATTTCACAAGAGAACCAAGCACATCAAGAGACGCTTCAATTCCATCCGGGATCTAGTCCAGGTGGGAGACATAGAGATTTGCAAGATACATACGGATCTGAATGTTGCAGACCCGTTGACAAAGCCTCTTCCACGAGCAAAACATGATTAGCACCAAAGCTCCATGGGTGTTAGAATCATTACTGTGTAATCTAGATTATTGACTCTAGTGCAAGTGGGAGACTGAAGGAAATATTCCCTAGAGGCAATAATAAAGTTATTATTTATTTCCTTATATCATGATAAATGTTTATTATTCATGCTAGAATTGTATTAACCGGAAACATAATACATGTGTGAATACATAAACAAACAGAGTGTCACTAGTATGCCTCTACTTGACTAGCTCGTTAATCAAAGATGGTTATGTTTCCTAACCATGAACAAGGAGTTGTTATTTGATTAATGAGATCACATCATTAGGTGAATGATCTGATTGACATGACCCATTCCATTAGCTTAGCACCCGATCGTTTAGTATGTTGCTATTGCTTTCTTCATGACTTATACATGTTCCTATGACTATGAGATTATGCAACTCCCGTTTGCCGGAGGAACACTTTGTGTGCTACCAAACGTCACAACGTAAATGGGTGATTATAAAGGTGCTCTACAGGTGTCTCCAAAGGTACATGTTGGGTTGGCGTATTTCGAGATTAGGATTTGTCACTCCGATTGTCGGAGAGGTATCTCTGGGCCCTCTCGGTAATGCACATCACATAAGCCTTGCAAGCATTACAACTAATGAGTTAGTTGCGAGATGATGTATTACGAAACGAGTAAAGAGACTTGCCGGTAACGAGATTGAACTAGGTATTGAGATACCGACGATCAAATCTCGGGCAAGTAACATACCGATGACAAAGGGAACAACGTATGTTGTTATGCGGTCTGACCGATAAAGATCTTCGTAGAATATGTAGGAGCCAATATGAGCATCCAGGTTCCGCTATTGGTTATTGACCGGAGACGTGTCTCGGTCATGTCTACATTGTTCTCGAACCCGTAGGGTCCGCACGCTTAAGGTTTTGATGACAGTTATATTATGAGTTTATGAGTTTTGATGTACCGAAGTTAGTTCGGAGTCCCGGATGTGATCACGGACATGACGATGAGTCTCGAAATGGTCGAGACATAAAGATTGATATATTGGACGGCTATATTTGGACACGGAAGTGTTCCGGGTGATTTCGGAGAAAACCGGAGAGCTGGAGGGTTACCGGAACCCCCCCCCCCCCCCGGGAGAAGTAATGGGCCATATGGGCCTTAGTGGAGAGAGAGGAGCTGCCAGAGGTGGGCTGCGCGCCTCCTCCCCCCTGGTCCGAATTGGACTAGGAGAGGGGGGCGGCGCCCCCCCTTTCCCTCTCCCTCCCCACTTCTTTCCCCCTCCTAGTAGGAGTCTAGGAGTCCTACTCCTACTAGGAGGAGGAGGACTCCTGGCGCGCCTATAGGGGACGGCCGGCCTCCTCCCCTTGCTCCTTTATATACGGGGGCAGGGGGGCACCCCTAGACACAAGTTGATCTTCGTGATCGTTCCTTAGCCATGTGCGGTGCCCCCCTCCACCATATTCCACCTCGGTCATATTGTAGCGGTGCTTAGGCGAAGCCCTGCGACGGTAGAACATCAAGATCGTCACCACGCCGTCGTGCTGACGGAACTCCTCCCCGACGCTTTGCTGGATCGGAGCCTGGGGATCGTCATCGAGCTGAACGTGTGCTAGAACTCGGAGGTGTCGTAGTTTCGGTGCTTGATCGGTCGGGCCGTGGAGACGTACGACTACATCAACCAAACGCTTCCGTTGTCGATCTACAAGGGTACGTAGATCACACTCTCCCCTCTCGTTGCTATACATCACCATGATCTTGCGTGTGCGTAGGAATTTTTTTGAAATTACTACGTTCCCCAACACCATAGTGGTGTATTGAATGGTGAATATGTGGACTCGTGTGCACCACCTCAAAAGAGTTGCTTGCAGTCGTAGTTCAGGTTAGCCACTGAGTCAAAGCTGGCTTGCTGCAGTTAAACTCCACCACCCCCCCTTGTTGATACCGATGCATATGTAGCTAGTTTTGATGTAAGTCTTGCTGAGTACCTTTGTACTCACGTTTGTTTAATTTATGTTTTGCAGAGAGACTTCAGTCTCGCTAGTAGTTCCGCGTGGACTTCGACATTTAGCTTGATACCTCAGCTACGATCTTGTGCCCTCGGCAGGATCTGGTAGATAGTCAGGCTTCTAAGCCTTTTTCATTTGTAAATGTCTGTACTCAGACATGTTAAGCTTCCGCTTGTGCCTTGATTTGTATTCTATGATTGTTGGGTCATGAGACCCATGTTTGTAATATCTCGCTCCTCGGAGCCTAATGAATGAATACTTGAGTTGTAGAGTTATGTTGTGATGCCATGTTGTATTTACACATATCGAGCATATTGTGTGTATGATTGAAATGCTTGGTATGTGTGGGATCCGACAAACTAGTTGTTTATCCTTGGCAGCCTCTCTTATGGGGAAATGTAGTCTAGTGCTTCCATGAGCCATAGTAGTCCGCTACAGCCCGGTTCACCGGAGTCCTGCTAGCCCAGCACTACTGCTCAGGACACTTGACTGGCCGGCATGTGCTTCACTTCGTTCCTGTGTCTGTCCCTTCGGGGAAATGTCACGCGGTGACATCCGGAGTCCTGCCTAGCCTGCTACAGCCCGGGTTCCCGGAGTCCTGTTAGCCCAGTGCTACAGCCCGGATTCACACGCTGCTGACCGACATGCTCGATGTGATTCATGTATGCCTGTCCCCATAGGTTAGTGCCGCTTTGGGTTCACGACTAGCCATGTCGGCCCGGGTTCTCTGTCATATGGATGCTAGCGACACTATCATATACGTGAGCCAAAAGGCGCAAACGGTCCCGGGCCATGGTAAGGCGACACTCATGGGAACACCGTGCGTGAGGCCGCAAAGTGATATGAGGTGTTACCGGCTAGATCGATGTGACTTGGAATCGAGGTCCTGACAACTATACGCGGTTCTCTTTGTCATCGGTATGTTACTTGCCCGAGATTCGATCGTCGGTATCCAATACCTAGTTCAATCTAGTTACCGGCAAGTCTCTTTACTCGTTCCATAATACATCATTCCGTAACTAACTCATTAGTTATCATGCTTGCAAGGCTTATAGTGATGTGTATTACCGAGAGGGCCCAGAGATACCTCTCCGACAATCGGAGTGACAAATCCTAATCTTGATCTATGCCAACTCAACAAGTACCATCGGAGACACCTGTAGAGCACCTTTATAATCACCCAGTTCCGTTGTGATGTTTGGTAGCACACAAAGTGTTCCTCCGGTATTCGGGAGTTGCATAATCTCATAGTCATAAGAACATGTATAATTCATGAAGAAAGCAATAGCAACATACTAAACGATCAAGTGCTAAGCTAACGGAATGGGTCAAGTCAATCACATCATTCTCCTAATGATGTGATCCCATTGATCAAATAACAACTCATGTCTATGGTTAGGAAACTTAACCATCTTTGATCAATGAGCTAGTCAAGTAGAGGCATACTAGTGACACTATGTTTGTCTATGTATTCACACATGTATTATGTTTCCGGTTAATACAATTCTAGCATGAATAATAAACATTTATCATGAAATAAGTAAATAAATAATAACTTTATTATTGCCTCTAGGGCATATTTCCTACACCTGGGGGGAGGCCCGTCGGGCCCATAAGACACCAGGGCGCGCCAGAGGCCCCTGGTGCGCCCTGATGGGTTGTGGGGCCCACGGGTGTCTCCTCCACCGCCTCTTAGCTCTATAAATACCCAAATATTCCAGAAACCCTGGGGGAGTCGACGAAACACAATTCCAGCCGCCGCAAGTTCTAGAACCACGAGATCCAATCTAGAGCCCTATTTCGGCACTCCGTCGGAGGGGAACACGATCACTGATGGGTTCATCATCCTCATTGGTGCCTCTCCGATGATGCGTGAGTAGTTTACCATAGACCTATGGGTCCGTAGGCAGTAGCTAGATGGCTTCTTCCTTCTTTTTACTTCTCAATACAATGGTCTCTTGGAGATCAATTTGATGTAATGACTTTTTGCGTTGTGTTTGTTGGGATCCGATGAAGTTCGAGTTTATGATCGAATCTATATCCATGAATATTACTTGAGTCTTCTTTGATCTCTTATATGCATGATTATTTATAGCCTCGTGTTTCTTCTCTGAATCTTTTGTTTAGTTAGGCCAACTAGATTGATTTTTCTTGTAATGGGAAGAGGTGCTTTGTGATGTGTTCGATCTTGCGGTGTCCTCACCAAGTTATAGAAGGGGTAGCGAGGCACACATGTATTGTTGCTTTTAAGGATAAAAAGATGGGGTCTATTCCTACATCAATAGATCTTGTCTACATCATGTAATCGTTCTTATTGCATTACTCCGTTTCTCCATGAACTTAATACACTAGATGCATGTTGGATAGCGGTCAATGTGTGGAGTAATATTAGTAGATGCAAGCAGGAGTCGGTCTACTAATCTTGGACGTGATGCCTATATTCATGGTCATTGCCTTGGATATCATCATAATCATTTGATCTTCTATAAATTGCCCAACAGTAATTTGTTTACCCACCGTATGCTATTTTCTCGAGAGAAGCCACTAGTGAAATCTACGGCCCCAGGGTCTATCTTTTATCATATTTGCTTTCCGATCTATCTTTTGTCATATTTGTTTTCATATCTATATTTCCAAACATCCAAAAATACCTTGTTGCACTTTTTCTTTACTTATTTTATTTCATGTTTTTCAAGATCTATTTATCCAATCTCATACAGAACAATTTGTCTTTTTACCGTGGAGGGATTGACAACCCCTCTTACGTGTCGGGTCGCAAGTATTTGTTCTTTGTGTGTAGGTACCGTTTACATAGTATTGCTTGGTTCTCCTACTAGATTGATACCTTGGTTTCACAACTGAGGAAAATACCTACTGTAGCTGTACTGCATTGATATGTCTCCAACGTATCTATAATTTTTGATTGTTCCATGCTATTATATTATCAACCTTGGATGTTTTATATGCATTTATATGTTATTTTATATGATTTTTGGGACTAACCTATTAACCCAGAGCCCAGTGCCAGTTTCTGTTTTTCCCTTGTTTCAGTGTTTCGCAGAAAAGGAATATCAAACGGAGTCCCAACGGAATGAAACCTTCGGGAAAGTTATTTTTGGAAAGAAAGCAATACAGGAGACTTGGAGTGCACGTCAGGGGATCAACGAGGAAGCCACGAGGCAGGGAGGCGCGCCCACCCCCTGGGCGCGCCCTCCACCCTCGTGGGCCCCTCGTGGATCCCTTGATGTATTTCTTCCGCCTATATATATCCATATACCCTAAAACTACCGAAGACGACAATAGATAGGGAGTTCCGCCGCTAGAAGCATCCGTAGCCACCGAAAACCAATCTAGACCCGTTCCGGCACCCTGCCGGAGGGGGAACCCATCATCTCGGTGCTCTCCATGATGAGGAGGGAGTAGTTCTCCCTCGGGGCTGAGGGTATGTACCAGTAGCTATGTGTTTGATCTCTCTCTCTCTCTCTCGTGTTCTTGAGGTGGTACGATCTTGATGTATCGCGAGCTTTGCTATTATAGTTGGATCTTATGATGTTTCTCCCCCTCTACTCTCTTATAATGGATTGAGTTTTCCCTTTGAAGTTATCTTATCGGATTGAGTCTTTAAGGATTTGAGAACACTTGATGTATGTCTTGCGTGGGATACACATGGTGACAATGGGGTATTCTATTGATCCACTTGATGTATGTTTTGGTGATAAACTTGCGGGTTCCGCCCATGAACCTATGAATAGGGGTTGGCACCCGTTTTCATCTTGACTCTTCGGTAGAATCTTTGGGGCACTCTTTGAAGTACTTTGTGTTGGTTGAATAGATGAATCTGAGATTGTGTGATGCATATCATATAATCATACCCACGGATACTTGAGGTGACATTGGAGTATCTAGGTGACATTAGGGTTTTGGTTGATTTGTGTCTTAAGGTGTTATTCTAGTACGAACTCTAGGGCTGTTTGTGACACTTATAGGAATAGCCCGACGGATTGATTGGAAAGAATAACTTTGAGGTGGTTTCGTACCCTACCATAATCTCTTCGTTTGTTCTCCGCTATTAGTGACTTTGGAGTGACTCTTTGTTGCATGTTGAGGGATAGTTATGTGATCCAATTATATTATTATTGTTGAGAGAACTTGCACTAGTGAAAGTATGAACCCTAGGCCTTGTTTCCTAGCATTGCAATACCGTTTGTGCTCACTTTTATCATTAGTTACCTTGCTATTTTTATATTTTCATATTACAAAAACCTTTATCTACCATCCATATACCACTTGCATCATCATCTCTTCGCCGAACTAGTGCACCTATACAATTTACCATTGTATTGGGTGTGTTGGGGACACAATAGACTCTTTGTTATTTGGTTGCAGGGTTGCTTGAGAGAGACCATCTTTGTCCTACGCCTCCTACGGATTGATAAACCTTAGGTCATCCACTTGAGGGAAATTTGCTACTGTCCTACAAACCTCTGCACTTAGAGGCCCAACAATGTCTACAAGAAGAAGGTTGTGTAGTAGATATCATGCATCACCCCTTCCTCTTTGGGGAAATACCGACGCAGTTTCAAGCTGCATCATGTGCCCACCACTAATGTGACCCACCTACAAATAGTTTTCTAGTTGTGATCACATAGGTCGATGGGTTTGTGCGCTTTAGCATGGCAATGGTGTGGGCTTGATTCAAGACGGGTGTACACATGGGAGTATGAAGTCAATGAGGCGGGATGGTGGACTGATCATTCACCTTGGAGTCATGTTGAAGGTGGAGCTGGAGTATGATGGAAGATTTCACTCGATGTTGACGGCGAGGCTACAACTTAAGTGCACAAAGGGTCGAAGCCTATTTTGGTGGGGAAAGCGGGGCGCGCCGTTTAGACTTGAGCTCAGTGGATAGAGGGATACATTTAACTCAACATCCGTCGTTGATGACCGGTGGTTCTTCATAATGTGCGGTTGAGGTGTTGACGGTTCACAACCGAGAGTACTCTATCGCATCAAAGACTCGGCGTGGTGGTAAAGGCGAGGCTTGCGATAAGCATGGGACATGACAACAGAATAGGACACTGGTGGTTAGTCATGTTCTGAAACAACTATGAATTTGACTAGGGATGACTGCATGGTGATGGTAAAGTTCCTTCAAGTTTAAAACATACATTAAGAAGGAGCGAGAATGTTGAACTCATACTACTCTTATATGTGATACCTAATAAGAGAAATGTTCACTTTCATGCAGAATAATGATGAGTGTGTGATGGCATTCCGTGGCGGTGATAGGCCCTGGGCGTGAGGCCCAAATTCTTCCCGTACTATAGCTATTTACTGTACACACATGCTACAGTGGACGAAGGGCCCGGGGCAGAACATTGGGCTGGCTCCATCCCTGATGGCATTTAATGGATAATCTTGGAAGTTGAGCGCAAACTAAAGTGAAAAGTATTTTATTTTGCTGGAGTGTTAAAAAAATACTATAGTTAATGGTGGAGTCACATGTAGTCTGGAAGTAGCAACATAATCATGGTATAACCTCAAGTCCAATGTGCATGAAAAAACGACACATGAATGAATTAAGATGTTGGAGAATATTTGCAAGGTGGAGTTCGTTGGATTTGGTATGTCAGGGCATCTCCAAAACTGACCCTCAAATTGCCTGCATCCGTCCGGACTGAGTTGTCCAAAGCCATTTTACCATCCAATGCAGTACCTTATCGGTCTGTGGAGCGGACCGGATGTTCGTTTCCCACAAACAGGGAGCAAACCGGGGAGGGGTTCCGGGAATTTGGACCGCTTCCTCGTAGGACTCCGACACCCCTAATCCACTTTTCTTTCACTCCGCCATTGCCCCCTTTATTTTGCATTCGCACCCTCCTTGTCCGACATCGTCGTTGTACCCCTGAAGTCGTCGCCCATGCATCATTGGACGCCTGCAGCCCCCACCTGCGTGGATACCATCCTTGGACTACGCTGTCGTGCACCCAAGATCCCTCCGCAACCAGGTACCCTTCGCCCCCTGCCGACGACAACCTTGGCGGACACCACGCCCATCAAGTGCTTGGTCAAACTCCATTGAGATTTTTTTGAATTTCTTATTGTTTTCAAGCATGTTGGGGTGGGGGGGTACTCGGTGAAGGAAGATGAGTTGTTGTGCGATCGGTGGATGGCCGTATCTACAGACTTTTTTTGTGAATACGCAAGAGTGCGTATCATTTCATTGATAGGTAGGAAGTATACAACAGAAGGGGGGAGGGGGATGCGGGCTCGAAGCCTTGTGCAGAAGGCAAGACGAGGAGCCGCAGAGCCTTTTTGGAGATGGGATGCTCAGCTCAAGTACAAATACATCCCTATGCTAGCAATAGATTTAGTCCTCGAGTGCCTGCCCTGCCCAGGCTCTAGCCTCATCCTGGATAGAAGCAAATAGCCGCGAGATGGAGGGGGTATCGCCGTTGAACACGCAACGGTTGCGGTGCTTCCAGATGGACCACACCGTGAGCATTGCGAGCGTGGCTAGGCCTTTGTGAAGGCCGTTCCGAGCGTATCTACGGACTTTGTAGGCATGAACTCAAGGGCCTCCATCGTTTGGCGGCATGTGCATAGTTCGTTTCATGCGCGGAAGCCCAATAACATGCACATCATCCATGAATGCAATGTGAGGTCAATATCGCATCGATGCTACACCATTTGCGACTCTGTCTTGAAGTTTTGTGCCACAGTTGAACGAGTGGAGACATTGTGCCGATTAGGTGTGTTAAGCATTGAGATCGTAAGTTTTGCTTCTTGTTGATCTAAATGTTGGTTAATTCATTCATTATTCAATGTTGCTTGACACGTTGTACATCTTGCACACGCCGCCATGATGTACTACGGGACCGAGGGCAGGCCATTCATGCACATAAATTCTTGGATTAAGTTCAAGGGGCAGCCTCTGTGGCACGACATGTGCCGACTATAATTTTAGTATCGTTGAATTCGAAAGCATTTTGGAGCACTGATTTTTTGCCACGTCTTCCAGGAATATGATCTCATGATGAAATTTTGCAAACATTTAGAACCTTTGTCAAAGTTTACCACAAAACAATTAAAAATGAATTTCTTTTTTATTTTATTTTCAATTTTATTGTTCATCCAAGCTCATTTGAGCTCGAGATCAGAAGGGTATTTTCAAGATATACTCGTTATAAAAGCAAGATATAGTCTTTGCGCGATAGCAGGGCAGCAAACGTGTACCGCTGCTCCCCCCCCCCCCCCCCCCACACACACACGCTTTTGGACCGGCCCATGTGCCATGGTGGGGCCCTGCCTTCTTTTCTCCTTTTCTCTTTCTTTTTCCTTTTTGTGCCTTTTTCCTTTTCATTATTTTTGCATTTTTTCCTTTCTAAAATAAATTCAAGATTTACAAAAATATATATATAGGTCAGAAATTTCTGAAAATGTTCCTGCACTTCAAAGAATGTTCCAAATTATTAAAACAATCACGAATTTGATTTTTTTGCGAAATACAACCAAGATACTACATTTCAAAAAAAATCATAAGTTTAAAACAATTTTATGACTTTCACCAAAAGCTCACAAAATTTACAATGTTGATGGATTTAAAAAATGTTAAATATTCAAATTTAGAAAATGTTCATGACTTAAAAAATGTTAAATTTCCAAAAAAAGTTCATGGTTTCAAAAATATTTATGATTGTGTAAAAATGTTTGTCTATTCATAAAATGCTCACAATTTCAAAAATAACGTTCACTATTTTCATAAAGAAGGTTCACAACTTAAAAATGTTCGCAAGTTTGGAAGGTATGTTCATAAAGAAGGTTCACAACTTAAAATATGTTCACAATTTTGTAATTTCGAAACAAACCTGTTCACTATTTTCATAAAAATGTTCACAATATAAAGGAACATTCGTGAATTTGGAAGAAATGTTCATGAATTCCATAAATCATTCTCAAATCCAAAAAATGCTCAAGCATTTTATTTTTTTCCAAATTTGAAAATTGTTCGCAAATTGCAATACAGTTCATGAATTCACAAATTGTTCATTGTTTCTAAAAAAAGGTTAGGAACTTGTAAAAAGTTTTGCGTATTTTAAAAAAGGGAAAAAAAGAAAAAGGGGAAATGAAAAGAAAAGAAAAACGAGAAGAGGAAAAACAAGAAAGGAAAAAGCATGAAAGAAAAGCGACAAAGGAAATAGAAAGAAGAAATAAAAAATAAAAAAGTGGAAATGAAAATAAATGAAATGAAACAACAGAAGGAAAATTTAAAAATACTTTTAGAAGGTTCAAAGGTTCTAGAACCTTCAAAAACGATCAAGCCTGCACTTGGGCCGGCCCATATTCAAGTACCAAGCGAGCCGGTGCGCGTTTGTGCAGCCCGCAGCTTTTTCCTCAAAAAGCAAATGTGTGACCCGCAACGGTTCCTATCGCAGTGTCGCCCACAAGGAGCCGCTCCTGGTCTAGCCCAGTGACCGCGCCTTCTGATGTCATACTTACGTTATCCATTTTTTTTCTCCGCATTTTTGTTTTCGTTTGTCGATTTATTTTTTACAATTTTTTTTGTCAAAATATTCTAAATATAGGTGTATATATTACAATAATATATACCAATATAAAAAACACCCAAAGGGGTGGATCCAAACCATCTCAACCGTCAAATCATGTTATCTAGCGGTTCAAATCGCTCCAATGTTGAGCACCAAACATGTTTAACGCTCTAATTACCCACCACTGCCATTGGTTATAAACACGTTTTGACTCATCGCTATCCCATGCAATCTGTCATGTAATTAATATCCTACCATTTCCGCGAAAAAAGTAATTGATATCTTACCAAATACCAATATGCAACAGATATATCTTACCTAATATAACGAGCAACTAATATCTCACCTAATATAAACGTGCATTGCACGTACATTATTACTAGTACATAAAATGGTAGAAACTGTTAAACATGTTGTTGAAGAATATTAAATGCATACAGAAATATGTTGATTATGCATGCACATTTTTTTGTGACATTCAAAAAATTTCAAGTGTTTCTAAAAATGCACAAGCCATTTAAAAAAAGTCCATACAATTTACAAAAAAGTTTGCGTAATTCAGACAAAATGTTTTGTACATTCAGAAAAATGTATATTACATATTAAAATGAGTATAAAAAATGTTTATCATACATTTTCAAAAATATGTATCATATATAAAATAGCTCCTTTAGGTTATTTTTTTTCATTTCCATTGAAAAAATCTACATGACATTTTGAAGAAAAATTAACGGTTCCAAAAACATGTCCGTGAAAAAATTAAAAATATTTATACAGTATAAAAAATGTTCGTGTAAAATATTCGTTTATTGCCTTAGGAAATGTACAACGTGTATGTGGGAAATGTTACTATGTATTCAAAAAAGTGTTCGAAACATTTTTCTTAAATGTACATCATGTATTTGAAAAACAAATATCCAATGTGTATCAGAAAAATGTTTCACATGAGCTCTAAAAATGTACATTGTACCGAGAATAAAGTAGACATGAGTTCAAAAACCAATAAAAACCTCAAAGAAATAAAAAGAAATGCAAAACACAAAGAAAACATAGAAAACCAAATATAATTTAGAAAGAAAGAAATAGCGAGAAAAACCAATGAGAAAACAAAGAAAACGAAAGTAGAAATGGAAAAAAAGAAAAACCAACCAACAAAAATATAAAGAAAACCGGACAGATTGAACATATAGCGATCGCTACGAATGGTAGCGACTACCGTGCTAAATGGGCCAGCCCTCTACTGTGTCGCCTGTATGCGATTCCTATTAGAAATATTACGGACGAGCACATAGCTGTCGTGGGTGTGAAATTTTACGTTAAGGCTCCAAGCACCATGGCTTTATTCATGAAGTGGGCCGGAAAGTGGCATGAGGCGTGGATTTGTTTATTTGCTATGGGAAAAAAAATGAGGCGTGGATTTGTTAGTATATGAGCTCACTTGGGCTCTTTAGTTTGGAGAAAAATAAGGAATAACAGTTTTTTAATCTGCAATGTATATATGGCATATAGTATTACTATGTACATATCAATTTTGGTGAGAAAACATTTATTTTCTTAAATAAGTGTTCAACTTTCTCCTTGGTAACCGATAAATTGGTCATCGGAATGATTCGTTTAGATGCAAAACAAATTTCTACTATTGTTTACAAATCATTTTCTTTATCACAGTACAACTTTTTTGGCGTCACAAGTCTTATCTTTTTCTTAAAATTCACACTCCCGGGTATTGTTAAAATAAACAACATCGTGTACGGAAGGCAAGTTTCACAATTTTCATTATTTGTTACTAGAAACTTGCCTTCCACACATCATATTATTTATTTTTGGTTTGCAAACATTATTTCAAACAATAAGAGCAAGTCCATTATTTTCTTGACCAAATTTTCTTAAGAAGAAATACATGAGGTATTTATTGATCTACACAGAGATAGCAACCTATAAAGAGAGGGGACACATGAAGAAAATAGGCAAAGGGACCACAGATCTAATCAGCTGCAATCTACCATCGTAGGACGACATAGTGGAGCACTCTACTAGCCTTCTCTCAATTCTTTGACGGATGGGTGTGAAATCTTCAATTTTGGGCTGTAAGCGTTGAGAGGCAGACCAAGATAGATGAAGGGGAAGGAACCTCTCAACCAACCCATGATATTGAGCAATTTGATGAATTGGTTTTTGGTAACATTGATGGGATCAAGGATTGAATTGGAGCAGTTAATTCTCAATCAAGTTTGGGAAACAAAGTGAAGCAGGAGATCTTCTACATCATCCAGTTGACTTTTCACATCAGGCATGAAGAAGATTGTGTCGTCGGCATATTGGATCACGGGAAAATTAGGACATGAGGGAACTTTTAAGTGGTGGATTAGCTCAACTCTCATTGCTTAGTTGAGGACCAACTAGAGGAAATCAGGAGTAAGCACAAAAAATGTGGTATGAACTGTTGTGGTGGAAGCAAATTTCTAGCATATACAATTAAAATGCCCCGATACTATTTTGTAACTAGCACAATGCATGTGCATTGCTACAGAGCCATAAAAACGATGATGAGATACTATTGGCTTAGGAAATCATCAAAAGATGATGGTGTCTTATGTCTATTGCATGGTTTATGATTAGAAAGGGAGCGTAAATATAACTAAAGGTCATGTTGTAGTCATTCGTGATTTTTAAGCAACTATTGTAGGTCCTTTGCAAGATTTACAATGAGATAACATTTAAAATTTTAAAACATAGGCGAATGGACATGAGTAATTTGAATGAACAAGATCATGGATTTGGTAGTATGACAACGTCTATGACCATTTTGAAATTACAATGTGTTCACTCTCTTCTACTATGCTATAGAAGTGGAAGAATTGATCTGGTAGAGAAATTAAAATAAAGATCATGATTTTGAATTGGAATCATATGTTATAATCTGTGTTTTTATAAGAGTGTTATGCTCATATTAGGGTAATAGTGGGGATGGGATAGGTCAGGCTGGTCATAGTGGGGAGTAACATATGTGTGATGTCATGCAACACTTTATGTATTATGTTATAGACTCATTTTGTCTTGGTATGTGTGATGTTACCCATAATATGAATAACATATTATGTTACCACATGCCTCTCTTGTCTCATTAATTACTTGACATATCATCTATTTTGCCTAGATATGTGTAATGTTACCACTTAGAGCAAGTACAATAGGTCTAGTCAGCCAGCTATAAGCAGTACCACGTCAACAGAAATCACTGATGGAGGAAAAAGAGGGTACAAAAAGGAAGGGAGCAGGCGCTCCAGCTATCGCGAGAAACAAGAAAAAGCAACCACATGCAGGGGTGTGAGCGGGCGCTCCAGCTATCCTTGCGTCCCTTTACATGGAATCATTGAATAGTACTAACTAGTTTACAGCCAAATTATTGTATTAGTGGGATTTTATAAAGGCTTTATGTGATGTAGCATTGGCATATAGCCACCAGCAGCAGGCTTTGTTATTAACCATGCTCTTATGTTACTTTCACTATAGGTAGTCTCACAACAGTAACATTTCTTTATTATATTTTTTGGAAGGTTGTTAGTCTTATATATGGGTAAAAGTGCATTTGTTTATTTGTTGGTCTCACGTGTGAACTCACCGCCACTACAATCTTTATAAGTACTCCCTCCATATATATAGGGCCTAATAAGTTTTTTAAGGCTATCTTTGACTATTGATAAAATTAATAGTATATAATATGTATAATGTGAAAATTGTATTGTTAGAAGCTTCTTCCACGCATGAATTTAATGATATGCTTTGTGTAGGCTGTATGTCATATAATATTGCTTTAACATGTGATCAAAGATAGCCTAAAAAAACACATTAGACCGTATATACATGGATGAAGTGAGTAGCAAAGATTTGTACGCGAAAGCAACTTTAGCACACAACACAAAGCACACCGCGGGCCACTGGCAGGCTAGCTCGGCGATCACATCCAGCAAACTTTGCCGTCTTGGCAAGGGCGGCATGTGGTGGTCGCTTCATCGCGTCAAGCACTAAGCTGCTGTCCGATCCCCACGGTTGGTGAAATGCCGCCAAGTCTTTTCATGTTGGACTTGAGTCCATTAAGGCATGTACAACGATGTTATTTTAGATGTGCACTATCATATTAACAATTGTATCTGCCCTTAAGAATCATCTGAACCACCGTAAAAGTATAGCAGAGTTGCGTGTGGTTACTTGTGATGTGCCGCCGGGGCGTCTACACGTAGATGTATATGCGTCGTTCAAGAGCATCGTAGAAAGCTAAGGTCAAGCCATTTTCCACAGGTTGTGGGCAAAGGAAGGCGCCGATGATGATGACGGGAGAGGCTGAGAGTGCCACCAAAAGCAAGGCTCCCTCCGTACCACAATATAGTGCTTTTGTAAAAGAAATTCTACAGTGTAAGCAACGAGCCAACCGTGATGGACCTGAACAATGACATCTTGTTACGACCACCATATTTTCTCAGTTGTCGCAACGTATGGTCTTGACGTCCATTTCGATCTTATGCATTGACTCACACGAACATGCCCGGTCTTCGCCGTGGCTGTGATGCAATATTTCCAGTTGTTGCCATTCCCTTCCGGGTGACAGTAATTGGGACATTGACAGAGACTGCGCAATCGCGTTACAGGCTTACAGCACACGCAGATCAAGATTACTAAAAAGTAGGGAACGTGGTATCAAACCATAACTTGTATCTGTGCTTGATTCTCAGTTGATCAAGGTAAAGGATTGTAAATTCGATCAGAGATGAAGTCAGCCCCCGGTCATCGTTAAGCACGTATCACGTGTCGACGATTTCAAAAGAAGTTAATTGCACAGAAGTACCACAATTAGGACATTGGAAGCAGATTGGTACCAAGTTTGGTAATTTTTACGTGTCAATACCAACTTTGAGGCGAGGCGTTGCAAAATGGACTAAACGACGTAGAAACACGTATTGACGGTGAAACTGACAGCGGGACCTGCCTGTCAGGGGCTGACGTGGCATCTTCTTTCACAGAAAAACGCCTCAGTTTATATTTAATCATACAAAGGCCTCTTTTGCGGAAAAAACTCAAAACCAGAAAAACTATATTCCGCGCAGCCGCAAGGATTCGAACCCGCGACGCACTACCCAAGGAAAAGCGCGATGACCACTGCACTACAACACTTCATTCGGTAATCGATGCTTAAAGGTTTTTATAATAACGTCGAAACCATTTTTGTTGCGGGATAACTGTTTCGTTTTTTTAATGCGTTTTTTTCGTATTTCTTTTATCTTTTTTTAGGCGAAAATCGTGCCGCTTTATTTAACCGAAGCTAGGAAAATCGCCACTTCGTATTTCTTTTATCTTTTAAGAACGTCCTGGCCTTCTTCCGGTTTTCCTTTTTAAAATTTTGCGCATCTCTTAAACTTTTAAACTTTTGTTCATATATTATACAATAGTGATCAGTATGTATTTATAAAAAAATTCAGTGTGTATTTACAAAAATATTGCATAATAAATAGTTCAGTATAAATTTAAAATATGTCGAGTACTGAGAAAACGTTCACCGTTTCCTACAAAACCTATATAAAAAACAAATGTGCGTAAATAAAAAAAATGGAAAACCCGAAGAATACCCAAGATCTAAAATGAAAAAAGAAAATTAAACATGATTTTACACAATAATGTTTTAATACACGTCGAACCTTTTTTGAAACGTACATGTATTGACGCTGAAACTGATGGGTGGGACCCACCAGTCAGGGGCCACATTTCAAAAAAGGTTCGACGTGTATTAAAAATTTATTGTGTAAAATCGTTTTAAATTTTCTTTTACCTTTTAGATCTTGGGTATTCTTCGGGTTTTCCATTTTTTTATTTATGCACATTTCTTTTTTTATATAGGTTTTGTAGTAAACGGTGAACGTTTTCTCAGTACTCGACATATTTTAAATTTAGACTGAACTATTTATTATGCGAAATTTTTGTAAATACACACTGAAAATTATTTTATAAATACATACTGAACATTATTGTATAATATACGAACAATCTGTTATACACACTGAAAATTATTTATACTGAACTATAATATATGAACACCTTTTTTAGTTTTAGATGAACATTTTAAAAATATATGGTGATGTTTATATATATATATATTGAAGATTTTATATTATGCGATATTTTTTGAAAATACACACTGAATATTATTCTATAAATACACTCTGAATACTATTGTATAATATACAATGAACAATTTTGTTATATACATTGCATTTTTTAATATACAATATCTGAAAAAATGCCGCATAGTAAAAAGTTCGGTGTAAATTTAAAAAATGTCGAAAGTATTGAACTAATGTACACCATTTATTACAAAACCTACATATAAAAGATATGCGCAAAAGTAAAAAAAAAGGAAAACCGGAAGTAGGCCAGGACGTGTCTTAAAAGATAAAAGACATATGAAACAAAAAAAAAACGCAAAAGAACGAAACTGTTGTCCAGCAACAAAAAAGGTTTCTACAGTATAGTATAAAAACGTTTAAGCATCAAATATACCGAATGCAGTTTTGTAGCGCAGTGGTGTCGTCATTTTCCCTCGGGTTGTGTGTCGCTGGTTTGAATCCCTGCGGGCGCGCGTAGTATATTTTTCTGGTTTTGAGTTTTTTCCGCAAAAGAGGCCTTTGTGTGATTAAATATAAACCTAGGGGTTTTTCTGTCAAAGAAGATGCCACGTCAGCCCCTGACAGGCAAGCCCGGCTGTCAGTTTCACCGTCAATACGTGTTTATACGTCGTTTAGTCCATTCTGCAACGCCTCAACCCAAAGTTGACACTGACACGTAAAAATTACCAAACTTGGTACCAATCTGCTTTCAATGCCCTAATTGTGGTATTTCTGTGCAATTAACTCCTTCAAAAGAGACGCATGTGTCACCTGCCAAGTCGCATCAAACCCAATATGTTGATGAAGGGGACGTACCATATACCACCACCAGCCTCAAAAGGGTCGTCACCACCTCGAGATCCAGACTCCGATTCGCCCGCACGATCAGGGGGTCCGCCGCCATCGAAGAAGAGGGGTTGCCGCCCCAATTCCGGGTGCTACAGGAAGCACCCACCTCCGCGCCAGTCGTTGTCGTCGCCCATACAGCGGCAACCGCCGTCGCGACCATCAAATCCAGGCACAAGGTTGTCGTCGCCCATATACCGAACGCAGTTTCGTAGCGCAGTGGTGTCGTCATTTTCCCTCGGGTTGTGTGTCGCTGGTTCGAATCCCTGCGGGCGCGCGTAGTATATTTTTCTGGTTTTGAGTTTTTTCCGCAAAAGAGGCCTTTGTGTGATTAAATATAAACCTAGGGGTTTTTCTGTCAAAGAAGATGCCACGTCAGCCCCTGACAGGCAGGCCCGGCTGTCAGTTTCACCGTCAATACGTGTTTATACGTCGTTTAGTCCATTCTGCAACGCCTCAACCCAAAGTTGACACTGACACGTAAAAATTACCAAACTTGGTACCAATCTGCTTTCAATGCCCTAATTGTGGTACTTCTGTGCAATTAACTCCTTCAAAAGAGACGCATGTGTCACCTGCCAAGTCGCATCAAACCCAATATGTTGATGAAAGGGACGTACCATATACCACCACCAGCCTCAAAAGGGTCGTCACCACCTCGAGATCCAGACTCCGATTCGCCCGCACGATCAGGGGGTCCGCCGCCATCGAAGAAGAGGGGTTGCCGCCCCAATTCCGGGTGCTACAGGAAGCACCCACCTCCGCGCCAGTCGTTGTCGTCGCCCATACAGCGGCAACCGCCGTCGCGACCATCAAATCCAGGCACAAGGTCCTGAATCCCTCGCGTGCCTCCCCATGGTCAGCCGTGCTTGACCTCCCATCACTATGACGAGAAGGTCACCACCAGCTCCGCTGCCCGAGGCCGCCGCCCCGGCATCCACCACCGCGTTCGCCAGACAGCCATGCCGGGCATGGGAGACATGTCACCACCGCTGCGTGGAGCAGCCTGCACAGCCACGATGTAACTGGTCGTTCGCAGCCCGCGCCGCCCGCAGGTCAGATCTAGCCGCCGTAGGAGGAGGAAAGCGGAGAAGGGGAGACCCCGGCGGCGGCTAGGTTTTCCCTCCTGTCGCTCGCTAGAGGGACGGGGGGATTTCTTCTCTTCCATATACCATATAGTACTCAACCATTGGTCAATAACAAGGATTACTGTTCATTCATTAATAATCAATACAAGTATGATGCAATAGCTTTGGACGTGAGCTTGTGATGTGCCGCCGTGGCGTGCACACGTAGACGTGCATACATCGTTCAAGAGCATCGTGCAAAGCTAAGGTCAAGCCATTTTCCACATGTTGTGGACAAAGGAAGGCACCGATGATGATGAGAGAGCCGGAGAGGGTCACCAAAAGCAACGCTCGCCGCATCTCTTCTCCGAAAGCTACTACTGCAGTAAGCAACGAGCCAACCGTGGTGGGCCTGAACAATGACATCCAAGTTACGGGTAGCGTCTTTGCATCAGTTGTCGCCTCTTAATGTATATATTTTTTCAACGCAGTATAGACGCAAGTGCTTATATATACGTGCATACGCTCACTCTTATAAAGAAATCACTTTGTTTCAACCGGCTGATAATAAGCACTCGTAAGCCGCCTCCATCGTATGACGCGTGTCCAGCGTGGGCCTCACCAGTCGCTCGCCTCATCACGTGCCTTTCGTTCTCCATCACAGAAATCTTATCCCCTCTTCCACTCTTTCTATCGTCTCCTCCCCATCTCACCGAAGCAGCAAGCAAGGCAGCAGGTGTGTGCACGGAGACGCCGGAGGCGATGCTCGGCCGCGCCCCGATGCAAGATCCGGCCACCCCGTCGTTTCGACGCTGTCGGAGGAGGCTCCGCCGGCGAGTGGCGCTGGCCGCGGGCACTGCAAGGCAGTGGCTCGGCTGCTGCTTAGCCTACACGAGCTGCTCCATGGGGCAGGCGACGACCACTAGTGACTTCTCTGCGTTCCAAGTTCCAATAGCCCCGAGGCCCCGGCAAGCGTGCAAAATCAAGCTGCCGCAAAACCAGCGTCGACGATCGCTGCATCGCAGCTCCGGCGGCGTCATAGCCACTGCATAGCAGCTCCGACTGCCGCTGCATCGCAACTCGGCCGCGTCGTGGCCGTTGCATTGCAGATCCGGCGACGTCCGGCGGCGTGACGGCCACTGCATAGCAGCTCCGGCTGCCGCTGCATCGCAACTCGGCCGCGTCGTGGCCGTTGCATTGTAGCTCCAGCGACGTCGTGGCTGCTGCATAGCAGCTCCGGCGGCGTCGTGGCCGCTGCAATGCAGCTCCGGCAGCGTAGAGGACCGCAGCTCCGGCAGCGTCGTGGCCGTTGAATCGCAGGTCCGGCGGCATGGACGCCTGCTGCATCCTGCATCACAAATCCGACGGCCGTTGCATCACAGCTTCGGTGGCGTCTGGCCGCTGCGGCCGTGCTGCCGGTGGTAGCTGTGCTTGGAGCGTGACAGGGAGTGCTGCATGGGTTGTGCACGGCTACGATGTGCTTGATCAGACGGTCATCAAGGCGACTGATAACTGCATGATATCAGCCGGCTTACGCCTAGCATCCGCCCTCTTATAAATGTATACACGCACATCCTGTCTTTATGAGCACATCTAAAAAATTGGACCGGCATATCATCTTGAAATTTATGAAGCCTTCATAAACGCCTCGTCGTCGACGGGAACGTTTCCTCCCACTGAATGAGCATCGTCGAAAATCCTGTAATAAATTTAGAAATAAATGCGAACAACAAGACTTAAACTCTGATGGACCGGGGATACCACAGTCCCTCTAATCATCCAACCACAGATTGGTTCGCGCCTCTTAATGTATTATGCTAGGCCTTTGTGAAAACAGACGTCGATCTCAACTTTATGCATTGACTCATGACACCAGCAAGGCCGGTCTTCGCCGTGCCTGTGATCCACTATTTACAGCTGTGGCCATTTCCGTCGAGCGACAATGATTGAAGAGAATTGACATCTCTTCAGAGACTGAAATTGCATGTAAAGCAGGGAACGTGAGGGATGAATTATCAAACTAGAATGGCTTACATTTCTGCTTAGTTCTCATTTCGTCAAGGTCTTCGCGAAGAAAGAGGTTTGCGAGGACTGAACCTCAGGTTTATATACATGCATCAGGAGGGAAGAAATATCTTTGATCTAGATAAAGAAGAGACACATAAACCTGAGGGCTTTTTACACAAAACCACCAGGCGATGTGAGGCCAGGAATACCAGGAAGCTAGAAAGAAAGGTCGATGTTGGAACAAAGCATAGCCACCACACCGTGCACAAACGAGAGGAAGAGGCGACACGCCGTGCCGAAGGGAGAGCAGATCAGCCATGTCCGCATGGCAGCTCCGACCGCTCATGCTCTTCCTCTTCCTCTTGTCAGTGTTGCCCCGCGACGCACTCTCACAGATAGCGCTGCCGCCACCGTCACCACCGTCTACGGTGGCGCGGAACATAACATGCAACAGCATCCAGCATCCATTCGGCGTCAAAGGCAAAGCCCTGCAACAAGGCTTCGAGGTAACGTGCGGCCGAAACAATGAGGCCATGCTGCAGATCGACAAGCATAGCTATAAAATCGACCATGTGTCGGTGGAAGGAGGCTTCGTCGTCATCTTAGCCGGGCCCATCCACCAAGTCTGCTACGACCGCAACGGTAAGCAGATGAAGGCCACCGGAATCGGCAATATCAGCTTGGAGCAGACGCCCTTCTCCTTCTCCAATCGCAATAAGCTGGTGGCCACTGGATGCAACTACATGCTAGTTGCTAAGTTCAGCAACTCGTCAGTCGGTGACAACCCCTCACAACATAGGGAAGCTACCAGCTGCTCCCTCTACTGCGACGAAAGCTCCGACACCGTCGATTGCCTTCATGGGGTAGCATGCTGCAACGCCTCCATGCCGATCGATGCCGCTCGGGAGTTCACCTTGAATTTCGACAAGATGGAAGAGCAAGACATGGGCCAGGAGGATGGCACTTGTAGCGCTGCCTTCTTCCTCGCCCCAGGCGATGAAGTCTTCAGGGGTGCCAGAGGCGGTGTCCAGAGGCCGCTGAAAGACATGTTGTTGTCGGCTGGTGACCACAGGATGATCTTGGATTGGGCAGTTGGACGCAGCACATGCCACCAGGCCTCGATCCACAACTTGGCGACACGGTACTGCAACAATATGAGCAGGTGCATTGACGCACCCAGTGGAGCGGGCCATCTCTGCAAGTGTCATGCAGGGTATGACGGGAATCCGTACGCTGCCGATGGATGTGTAGGTAAATATTTCTTCATCCATCAGAGAGATATAATTTCACCTGCAGTTTCACATGAAAGCACACAAACCCACCTAAGGTCTTGTAATATAGCCTAGGTAGATTAACAAACATGCTTCTTTTTTTTTAAAAAGAAGGGCAACCACACTGGTTCATTACTTTATCTTTGTTAGCTCAACCAGATGAAGAGATTGAAATCTAGGCTATACTCATACTGTCTCGACCTCGATATTCCCTCCGGAACCCATGTATATTTTCTAGGCTTTTTGCTGATGATGGCTGTTGCACAGGATAATTTCAGAAACTCCAGGATGTGTTAGAAACCAAAACCACCCAACTTTGTTTTTTGACTGTGTGGTAGCTTTCTTGCCTGAGCAGTTTTAATATGGTCCCTCTTACCCCCGCTTTTCACATGAGAGATAAGAGTATAAAATAGATCTAAGCCATTGATCTCATTAATTAATGGCCTGATTAACTCTTACCTTCTTACCTCACATGTAAAAAGAGGAGGTAAGAGGGACCATGCTAAAATTTGCCATGAGTATAACTCGGTTTCATCACTTGCATAAATGGAACTAACTGAATATAAAATTATAAACCACGGGGTAAACAGCCAAACAGGACAATCAAGTTCAGCAGTATAAGAAATTCTAGTATTACTCAGTCTGTTTTTTGAATAGAAATATGCTTCTCTGATTTCTCAAATGAAGTGCTGCACTGTTGGTTTAGATATAAACGAATGTGAGACTCCCGGTGGCAACAATTGCACCCTTCGGTACTACTGCAACAACACCCAAGGAGGTTATACTTGCTCGTGTCCCCATGGCTGGATCGGTGACGGTTACAAGACAAGGACAAGCTGCAAAGAGGCCATCAGTCCATCTGGTAATATCTAACGTTTTATATGTTTAGAAAAAGGAACCAAAATGTATACTGCCTGAATGTACTTAACATTTCACACAATATCAAAAGCTACAGCTAAGCTACTTTTATGCATAATCTCTGTTCCTCTGCACATGTTTTGAGCATGCATGCGGTCTCCAATGTATACCTTTGACCATTGTCTTTAACAAATACAGATTAATCAGAATTACTTAGAAGGAAACAAAGTAATGAAATAAAAGTATTTCTAATGACAGATCTACTTATAACATTCGCCCATGAACATCCAAATACTTTTGTGTATATTAGCTTAGTTCTACAAGTTTTATAAAGTTAATTGCATGCATCCTAAAAAGACATGTGAAAGAGAACAGACAGAGTACCAACTAGCCTTTACATGTCATTTTAGGATGTGCGGTCACAAGGGGAAACTCCTGTACTCATCATATCCATTTTACTTCTATTTTCCAATTTATCTTAAGCACGCAGTTTCATCTTGGTCTCCAAGCTGAATAAGTGGATCACATATATGTCTATTTAGAGATGTCCAGGTTACAATTAGTGTCCTTAGTACCCATCAGAAGATCTAATATTGACCATTCTCTTCCAATGCAGTTTCCCCTATGCAGCAACCACAAGGTATGAAAAAGAAAGTATTTGCTAACCAGCGGCGCAAGAGGACTAAATTATTAGTGCCATTGATGATTTATTGATATCTATTAGGTTCGAATGTGTGCACTCATCCTGAAAAGAACCCCTGCACATACCCAGCGTACTGCAGTGATGGACAAGGGGAAATTGTGTGTGATTGTCCTCCAGGCATGAGTGGCAATGGCCAGAAAGGGGGAAGTGGGTGTCAAAAGAACTTTCCCATAGATATTGCTTTTGGTAACTTACTCAACACACCTGGCATTACCAATTTTGATTATTATCTTTTGTTTTTAATTCATCTTATTCTATTGAGGCAATTCAGATATAGCAGTTCTGCAATGGTGCCATTGTGGTGTAATGATGTAGTACAGTGTCCTTGCCTATTTACTGCAGACCGCAAAATGACAATTTCACCAAATTCATATGTTCATAAATTGTTCACACATCTACATGTTTGGGTTTTTCTTTAGAAGAACTTGCAAACACACCTTTTTCTAATAAAGTGGGTAGGGGCACCCGAGCTCCACAAATCTGTGTCCCTATACAACTCTTATGATGGCTCATACGAATGACCAATGAACTACAGGCAAAAATATTTTGCAAGTTTATATAGAGTGTTCATGATGTATGACCATAAGAGAAGGTTAACTGGATCAAACACATATTCCCTAATGGATAGCGTTAAGGAGATTTGACAGTTTATGCTTGTCCCAAAGATTCTGTCAATATAGCATCTGCATCGGAGTAATCAGACGTAACTTGGTAGCTATCTGCATTACGTGAAGAACGAAGACTTACTTTTTCATCAAATGTTTGCAGGTGTTGGTCTTGCACTTGTGGTTACAATATCTAGCACAGCTCTGTGCTACTACTGGGCCATGAAGAGAAGAAAGATGAGAAGAAAGAGAGCTGAGTTATTCCGTAAGAATGGAGGTTTGCTGTTGCAGCAGAGATTTACAGCAATCACATCTCAAGGTACGGACTCGTCGGCAAAGATATTCAGTGCGGAAGAGCTCAAGACTGCAACTAACAACTACAACGAGACTCGAATCCTTGGCCGAGGTGCATATGGAACAGTATATAAGGGTGTTCTTCCAGATGAGACTGTGGTTGCTGTAAAAAAGTCCAGGGTGTTTGATGAGAGCCAGGTGGAGCAATTTGTCAATGAGATTACCATCTTATCACAGACCGATCACCCAAATGTTGTCAAGCTTTTGGGATGTTGTCTAGAGATAGAAGTTCCCTTGCTGGTGTATGAATTCATACCCAATGGAACACTCTTTCAGCACATCCACAACAGAAGTGGACCTCGCTCCTTAACATGGGAGGATGCCTTAAGGATAGCTGCAGAAACAGCAGAAGCACTTGCCTATCTCCATTCCACAGCTGCTATACCAATTATTCACAGGGATATCAAATCAAGCAACATACTGTTGGATGAGAACTTTGTAGCCAAAATTTCAGACTTTGGTGCATCAAGATCAGTTCCATTTGATCAAACTCATGTAACCACCCTTATTCAAGGTACTATAGGTTACCTCGATCCTGAATATTTTCAAAGCAGCCAGCTCACAGAAAAGAGTGATGTCTACAGTTTTGGAGTAGTTCTTGCAGAACTACTGACAAGGCAGAAGCCTATTTCCGTAGGCAGGCCAGAAGAATCATGCAACTTAGCCATGCATGTGGTAATTCTAGTAAATGAAGGGCGACTACTTAAGGAGATAGAGCCACACATTTTGGAAGAAGCAGGTGAAGAGCAACTCTGTGCAGTTGCGCAGCTCTCTGTGAGATGCTTAAGTATGAATGGACAAGAACGACCCATTATGAAGGAGGTTGCATCAGTTTTAGAGGAGCTAAGAAGGTCATTCACCAAGGAGCAAACTATGAGAAAAACAGATGAACCATATAATGAACAAGGGAACCTTCTACGTGAAGCAAGTTCCACTTCCAGCCTGCACCGTTCAGAAGGAAGTACACAGTTGAGCACGGAGGCTGAAATGAAAGCTTCTTGTCAGACTCCAAGATGACCCTTCTCATAGTATTTTAGTGTCAGTTGACATCTCAAGACAATGTGTAATATAGTTATGGAGAATTGCGTAAAATAGCTCAGAGCAATCACTATTTGCTTATTCTTGATATCCCACAAATCACCCCAAATTCTTGATATCACAACTGTGGGTTCATATCCAATTTTACTTCCGATATTTACACCAAGTGAATATGATATCACATTCGTTCCTAATTTTGATCTAAATCAAGCACTAAAAAACTGTCTCGACTGACTGACATCGAGATGTATGCAAAACCAGGTGAATGCGGAGTGCTTGTGAAAACCTAGTCACATGCGCCTAATTGGCCCCTCAGGGTTAGATTATGCAGATAGTCCATGGTTCACACAAAAAAATTCCATGTTGGTTTCAACTCAATGCATTGAGTTGTGCCATTCCACGTCCTATTAGCACTTGAGGCCTGGCTTAATGGACATTTTACACACAACCAGTGAGTCTAGTGTATACTTATATCGGTGATTGTCACACATAGAGATCACTGATCATGGAGTCATGGGTATAATTTTACCACAAAGCATAATCCACCTAAATCTTACTAGATGAAAGTATGCAGGATGTGGGTACTAATACACTTCTTTTCCCTAAGTAAGTGGCTGGATCAGCCTAGTAGAACATTTACCACTACTTCTTTTTTTAGCTGAGAACATTTAGAGAGTGCTTGGATCCAAGGGACTTATTTTAGTCTGACTAAAAATAGTCTCTTTAAGAGGCTAAAGTTCCAAGCACCTCTGACTAAAGAGGGACTAAAACTAGTCTTGAGACTAAAATGTTTTAGTCAGGGTACCCCTACTAAAATGTGGATTAGTCCTCTCTCTCCTCATTTAACTCCTCTCTTTAACACATGCGAGTTCTGGATTGGAGGGTTTGGAGGATAATAAATGCTCATTAACTTGATTTTAGTCTCTTTAGTATTTGGATCCAAGCATGGGTGAGGCTAGCAAATTTTAGTCCCACTACTTTTAGTCATGAGACTAAAACATATCCAAGCACCCTTTTACTACTACTTTGATACAAGCCTTGCATTCCACCGCCGAAGAAGCCAATAGCAGCTCCAAAATATAGAGGTAAAGATCCAAGGTGAGTCGCCTTACCTCGCCGTCATGGCGCCAGGCACCGGGACTCTGGCGCGGCTCCGACCCTAGCCTCCCCGAGCAAGTTCCAGCCTCATCACCACCCACATCCCCCCAGCCCCTCCCGGAGGCGCGTTACTCGGGGGCTCAGGGCTACACTTACCTCCCCGGGCCACGGCCCGCGAGTGCACGGTGAGACGACCTCCCATGATCTCAATCAAGGGTCGAGGGCTCGAGGCCAGCCGCTTCCTCGTAGCCTCCGACGACGCCCATCCAGCGTCCAATCCGTGTCAGGACCGATCTATACCTATGCGAATTTAGCGAGTAAATCAAGAGGATTTGGTGCTGGGAAAGTCTCAGATCTGTATATATTTGCTATTGATTTAATGTTGGAGTATATTACAAGCCATCGAGGCGAGTCTGGAAAAGAGAGAGATGATTCACGCCGGCCACATCCCGGCTGGTTATATAGGCGAATAGTTACCGACAAGTGAAAAGTAACAGTAATTACTGTATAACAGCACATTAAGGGAATCAACGGCTCACGACGAAGCGGTATTGCGAGAAAGCCTCCCGATCGTTGGATAACTGAATCTTAACGACACCTGCAGGTTCAGGCCTGACATTGCCCCCGTCTAAGAAACGACATGTCATTAGGGCGTTTGATTTGCGTCTCTCCACGCTTGAGATGTTGCCTTAAAGAACTCCGGGAATGTATACTTGCTCAAATCAGGATCTTCCCAAGTTGCTTCTGTTGGAGAGAGGTTTTCCCACTGAATGTACCATTGCACAACCGGAAGATTGTTCCTAGGCACTTGTCTGACTTGTAACATTGCCACTGGTCTAGTTTTGACAGTGACATCCTCATTCACCATAGGCAGATTGGGGATGGGAATTGCTTTGCTTCCAATATGTTTCTTGAGCTAGCTGACATGAAAAACTGGATGAATTTTAACATGTGGAGGAAACTGTAGTTTGTAGGCTGCTCTGCCCACTTTTTGAGTTACTAGAAAAGGTCCATAATACGTGTTGTGTAATTTGATTGCTCCCCTGAACTCAAAGGCCGCTAGTCTGTAGGGTGCCATTTTGAGATATACTAAATCCCCAGTTGCAAAGCTTCTTTCCACTGTTTTCATGTCAGCAAATCTTTTCATCCTCTTCTGGGCTTGTGACAAATTTGCCTTGAGTTGGTCCAACATACTCTGTTTTGTAGTGAGGAAATCCTGAGCCTCTTCATCCTCTGGTCCTGGTATTGCCAACTCAGCAATCATTGGAGCAGGGAAACCATACAATGCCTGGAAGGGAGACATCTTTATAGCTGTGTGGTAAGTGGAATTGTACCAGTACTCAGCTAGGGCCAACCAAGCACTCCATTTCTTTGGTTCCTAAGTTGTCATGCATCTGAGATAGGTTTCCAAATATTGATTAACCCTCTTAGTATGTCCATCTGTTTGGGGATGGTAAACTGAACTGTATCTTAACTCCACTTTCAATGTTGTAAAGATGTCCTTCCAGAGCTTGCTAGTGAAAATCCTATCTCTATCAAAGATGGTCATTTTTGGTGGGCCATGTAGTTTGATTATGTTGTCCACCACTGCTTGAGCTACTGTTAGCACTGAGTAAGGATGTGATAAAGGAATGAAGTGGGCATATTTGGTGAATCTATCCACTACCACCAGTATCACTTCCTTGCCTCCGGAATTTGGTAATCCTTCTATAAAATCCATGGAGATGTGTGCCCAGGCCATATCAGTAATAGGCAAAGGTTCCAACAATCCTGGCTGCAAGCAGTGTTCACTTTTAGCTCTTTGACAAGTAGGACAGGCAGCAATGAAACTTTCTACATCAGCTTTTAATCCAGGCCAGTCGAAAATCCCTTTAACTCTGTAGTAAGTAGCTATAACACCAGAATGCCCCCCTATAGGAGAACTATGGAGAGCTGTGAGCAACTTGTTTCTCAATTCGGGGACCTTGCCAACTAGAATTTTTCCTTTAAACATGATAATACCAGAAGATGTCATGGTATAATCATCCACAGTTTGGTCTTTGTGTAGTAACACCTGCTCTTGCAGTATTTTGCTTGCAGGGTCTTTCAAATAACTATCCACTAGTTCTTCAGCCCAAGCTGGTACAGGAGAAGATATTGCCAATCACTTAGGTAGCAGTCTAGATAGTGCATCTGCTACTCTGTTTTCATCCCCTTTTTTATACTGGATTGTGAAATTGAATTCTAGCAGTTTCATCATCAACTTGTGCTGCACTCCTTCAGTAAGTTTCTAATCTATTATAAATTTCAAGGATTGTTGGTCTATTTTGATTATGACCTCATTTCCCAAAAGATAATGTCTCCATTTCTTTAAGGCTTCCAATATGGCAAAGGCCTATTTCTCATAGGTGGACATAGCAACATTTCTAGGGCAGAGAGCTGGACTGTAGTAAGTCAGGGGCCTTCCTTGTTGCATAAGTATAGCTCCAATCCCTTTTCCAGATGCATCAGTCTCTAACACAAAAGGCTGAGAAAAGTTTGGCAATGCTAGAACTGGAGCTAATATAAGTGCTTGTTTGAGCTGAGAAAATGTTGTTGTATGCATTGGTGCCCATAGGAAATTTCCTATTTCGGTAAATCATGCAATGGCCTACAAATCAATCCATAGTTTTTAATGAATCTTCTGTAATAACCAGCTAATCCCAAGAAACTTCTGAGTTTAGTGACATTAGCAGGTACTGGCCAGTCAGTAATTGCAGATATTTTCTTGGGGTCTGTAGCCACTCCCTCAGCAGAAATAATGTGTCCTAGATATTCAACTTGTTTCTCAGCAAATACACATTTGGAGAGTTTAGCAAACAACTAATTTTCTCTGAGCACTTGCAGCACAATCTTGATATGTTCTTCATGCTCTTTCAAGGTCTTACTATATATATCAACATGTCATCAAAGAAAACTAACACAAACACCCTCAAATATGGACTGAATATTTTGTTCATTAGTGCCTGGAAAGTACCTGGTGCATTAGACAATCCAAAGGGCATAACCAAATATTCAAAATGTCCAAGGAAGGTTCTGAAAGTAGTTTTATGGATGTCTTCAGGATTCATTCTGATCTGGTGATAACCAGACCTCAGGTCAAGTTTGGAGAAGAATTTTGCTCCATGTAACTCATCCAGCAAGTCTTCAATCACATGTATGGGATATTTATTTTTGACTGTGAGAGAATTTAGTTCTCTGAAATCAGTGCATAACCTCGTCGAAGAATCTTTCTCACCAAAATGACAGGTGCTGCATAAGGGCTCTGACTGTGTTTGATTAAATGAGTAGCCAATAGTTTCTTTATTTGTTCCTCCATTTCCTTCTTTTGATGTTGAGTTACTCTGTAAGGTCTAAATTGAGGGGGAGTTGCTCCAGGTATCAATGGAATAGTGTGGTCCAACTCTCTATGAGGAGGAAGAGTAGTTGGTTCCTCAAATAAATCTGCATATTCCAATAGCAACTTTTGAATTTGAGGAGGAGTTGGGAACTTTCTCAGGTACTTCCTTGAGTATAGTTTCCACTTGTAATAGAAATCCTTCCACACCTTTATCCAGAAGCTTATGCATTTTCTCAGCTGGAATTTCCTTTATATTTTCCACATCATTGTATATAGTTGTTGTAACTGTTTGCTTGTCTCCTTGTGTGAAGCTGGAAGTATTTCTTGGTATATCAAAAGCAATAGGACTCATTGCTATAAACCAATCATACCCCAAAATCACATCATGACTAGGAAAGGACAATGTTCTAAAGTTATGCTTGAATTTGTTTTTGGCCAGTTGGAATTCACAGTCAGGTACTACTGCTGTAAACCACAATTTACTTCCCCCTGCTACTGCAATAGCTCTTGGTTTAACTGGAAAGAGCTGGCAATTTGCTTTAACTGCAAACTCCTGATTGATGAAAGAACAAGAACTGCCAGAATCTAACAGTGCTACAGCTCTCTTGCCATTAATGTGAATGAGAACAGTTGGAGTTTTAACTGCTATCTGCTGCCCCATAGCAAAAGCAGATATAAACATTGAAGGAAATATGCCCTATAGGCAATAATAAAGTTATTATTTATTTCCTCATATCATGATAAATGTTTATTATTCATGCTAGAGTTGTATTAACCGGAAACATAATACATGTGTGAATACATAAACAAATATAGTGTCACTAGTATGCCTCTACTTGACTAGCTCGTTGATCAAAGATGGTTGAGTTTCCTAACCATAGATATGAGTTGTCATTTGATTAATGGGATCACATCATTAGGAGAATGATGTGATTGACTTGACCCATTTTGTTGGCTTAGCACTTGATCATCTAGTTTACTACTATTGCTTTCTTGATGACTTATACATGTTCCTATGACTATGAGATTATGCAACCCCTGAATACCGGAGGAACACTTTGTGTGCTACCAAACGTCACAACATAACTGTGTGATTATAAAGATGCTCTACAGGTGTCTCCAATGGTGTTCGTGGAGTTGGCATAGATCAAGAATAGGATTTGTCACTCCGATTGTCAGAGAGGTATCTCTGGGCCCTCTCGGTAATGCACATCACTATAAGCCTTGCAAGCAATGTGACTAATGAGTTAGTTGCGGGATGATGCATTAAGGAACGAGTAAAGAGACTTGCCGATAACGAGATTGAGCTAGGTATTGAGATACCGACGATCGAATCTCGAGCAAGTAACATACCGATGACAAAGGGAACAACGTATGTTGTTATGCGGTTTCACCGATAAAGATCTTCGTAGAATATGTAGGAACCAATATGAGCATCCAGGTTACGCTATTGGTTATTGACCGGAGACATGTCTCGGTCATGTCTACATAGTTCTCGAACCCATAGGGTCCGCACGCTTAAAGTTCTATGACGATCGATATTATGAGTTTATATGTTTTAATGTACCGAAGATAGTTTGGAGTCCCAGATATGATCATGGACATGACGAGGAGTCTCGAAATGGTTGAGACATAAAGATTGATATATTGGAAGCCTACATTTGGACATCAAAAGAGTTCCGGGTGAAATCGGGATTTTACCGGAGTGCCGGAGGGGTTACCGGAACCCCCCGGGGGTTAATGGGCCTTGTTGGGCCCTAGTGGAGAGAGAGGGGGGCCGTCCAGGGAAGGCCGCGCGCCCCCTCCCCCTCTGGTCCGAATTGGACTAGGAAGGGGGGCCCTTTCCTTCTCCTTCTCCCCCTTCCTTTCCCCCTCCTAGTAGGAGTAGGAAAGAGGGGAGTCCTACTCCTACTAGGAGGAGGACTCCTCCTCCTGGCGCGCCCTACAGGGCCGGCCGACCTCCCCCCTTGCTCCTTTATATACGGGGCAGGGGGGCACCCTAGAACACACAAGTTGATCATTGATCTCTCCTAGCCGTGTGCGGTGCCCCCCTCCACCATAATCCACCTCGGTCATATCATAGCGGTGCTTAGGTGAAGCCCTGCGACGGTAGCTTCATCAACATCGTCACCACGCCGTCGTGCTGACGAAACTCTCCCTCGAGCTCTACTGGATCGTGAGTTCGCGGGACGTCAGCGAGCTGAACGTGTGCTGAACCCGGAGGTGCCGTACGTTCGGTACTGAGGATCGGTCGATCGTGAAGACGTACGACTACATCAACCGCGTTGTCATAATGCTTCCGCTTAACGGTCTACGAAGGTACGTGGACGACACTCTCCCCTCTCGTTGCTATGCATCACCATGATCTTGCGTGTGCGTAGGAAATTTTTGAAATTACTACGTTCCAATAGTGGTATCGGAGCCAGGTTTATGCGTAGATGTTATATGCACGAGTAGAACACATGTGAGTTGTGGGCGATACAAGTCATACTGCTTACCGGCATGTCATACTTTGGTTCGGCGGTATTGTTGGATGAAGCGGCTCGGACCGACATTACGCGTACGCTTACGCGAGACTGGTTCTACCGACGTGCTTAGCACACAGGTGGCTGGCGGGTGTCAGATTCTCCAACTTTAGTTGAACCAAGTGTGGCTACGCCCGGTCCTTGAGAAGGTTAAAACAGCACTAACTTGATGAACTATCGTTGTGGTTTTGATGCGTAGGTAAGAACGGTTCTTGCTCAGCCCGTAGCAGCCACGTAAAACTTGCAACAACAAAGTAGAGGATGTCTAACTTGTTTTCGCAGGGCTTGTTGTGATGTGATATGGTCAAGACATGATACTATATTTATTGTATGAGATTATCATGTTTTGTAACAGAGTTATCGGCAACTGGAAGGAGCCATGTGGTTGTCGCTTTATTGTATGCAATGCAATCGCCCTGTAATTGCTTTACTTTATCACTAAGCAGTAGCGATAGTCGTAGAAGCAATAGCTGGCGAGACGACAATGATGCTACGATGGAGATCAAGGTGTCGCGCCGGTGACGATGGTGATCATGACGGTGCTTTGGAGATGGAGATCAAAGGCACAAGATGATGATGGCCATATCATATCACTTATATTGATTGCATGTGATGTTTATCCTTTATGCATCTTATTCTGCTTTGTTTGACGGTAGCATTATAAGATGATCTCTCACTAAATTTCAAGGTAAAAGTGTTCTCCCTGAATATGCACCGTTGCCAAAGTTCGTCGTGCCGAGACACCACGTGATGATCGGGTGTGATAAGCTCAACGTTCATCTACAACGGGTGTAAGACAGTTTTACACACACAGAATACTCGGGTTAAACTTGACGAGCCTAGCATATGCAGATATGGCCTCGGAACATTGAGACCGAAAGGTCGAGCGTGAATCATATAGTAGATATGATCAACATAGTGATGTTCACCATTGAAAACTACTCCATCTCACATGATGATCGGTTATGGTTTAGTTGATATGGATCACGTGATCACTTAGATGATTAAAGGGATATCTATATAAGTGGGAGTTCTTAAGTAATATGATTAATTGAACTTAAATTTATGATGAACTTAGTACCTGATAGTATTTTGCTTGTCTATGTTGTTGTAGATAGATGGCCTGTGTTGTTCTTCCTTTGAATTTTAATGTGTTCCTTGAGAAAGCAAAGTTGAAGATGATGGTAGCAATTACACGAACTGAGTCCGTGATAACCCACAAGTATAGGGGATCGCGGCAGTTTTTGAGGGTAGAGTATTCAACCCAAATTTATTGATTCGACACAAGGGGAGCCAAAGAATATTCTCAAGTATTAGCAGCTGAGTTGTCAATTCAACCACACCTGGAAACTTAATATCTGCAACAAGGTATTTAGTAGCAAAGTAATATGGTAGTAGCGGTAACGATAGCAAAAGTAACAGTAGCAAAAGTAATATTTTTGGGTTTTATACTGATGGTAACAGTAGCAGCGGAAAAGTAAATAAGTGAAGAATAATATATGAAAATCTCATAGGCATTGGATCGGTGATGGGGAATTATGCCACATGCGATCGATCATGTAACAGTCATAACCTAGGGTGACACAGAACTAGCTCCAGTTCATCAATGTAATGTAGGCATGTATTCCGAATATAGTCATACGTGCTTATGGAAAAGAACTTGCATGACATCTTTTGTCCTACCATCCCGTGGCAGTAGGGTCCTAATGGAAACTAAGGGATATTAAGGCCTCCTTTTAATAGAGTACCAGACCAAAGCATTAACACATAGTGAATACATGAACTCCTCAAACTACGGTCATCACCGGGAGTGGTCCCAATTATTGTCACTTCGGGGTTGCCGAATCATAACACATAGTAGGTGACTATAGACTTGCAAGATAGGATCAAGAACTCTCATATATTGATGAAAACATAATAGGTTCAGATCTGAAATGATGGCACTCGGGCCCTAGTGACAAGCATTAAGCATAGCAAAGTCATAGCAACATCAATCTCAGAACATAGTGGGTACTAGGGATCAAACCCTAACAAAACTAACTCGATTACATGATAAATCTCATCCAACCCATCACCGTCCAGCAAGCCTACGATGGAATTACTCACGCACGGCGGTGAGCATTGATACGTCCATTTTGCATCATGCTTTTATATCAATATTTATTGCATTATGGGCTGTTATTATACATTATGTCACAATACTTATGCCTATTCTCTCTTATTTTACAAGGTTTGCATAAAGAGGGAGAATGCTGGCAGCTGGGATTCTGGGCTGGAAAAGGAGCAAATATTAGAGACCTATTTTGCACAGCTCCAAAAGTCCTGAAACTTCACGGAAGTCATTTTCATAATATATAATAAATACTGAGCGCAAGAAGTTCACCAGGGGGGCCACACCCTGCCCTCGAGGGTGGGGGGCGCGCCCTACCCCCCTGGGCGCACCCCTACCTCATGGGCCCCCTGGTGGCCCTTCGGTGGCCATCATCTGCTATATGGAGTCTTTCGATGAGGAAAAAATCAGAAGCCATCTTTCCGGACGAGACTCCGCCGCCACGAGGCGGAACCTTGGCGGAACCAATCTAGGGCTCCGGCGGAGCTGTTCTGCCGGGGAAACTTCCCTCCGGGAGGGGGAAATCATCGCCATCGTCATCACCAATGCTCCTCTCATCGGGAGAGGGCAATCTCCATCAACATCTTCACCAGCACCATCTCCTCTCAAAACCCTTGTTCATCTCTAGTATCCAATTTTTGTCTCCAAGTCCGGGATTGGTACCTGTGGGTTGCTAGTAGTGTTAATTACTCCTTGTAGTTGATGCTAGTTGGTTTATTTGGTGGAAGATCATATGTTCAGATCCTATATGCATATTAATACCCCTTTGATTATGAACATGAATATGCTTTGTGAGTAGTTACGTTTGTTTACTGAGGACATGGGATAAGTCTTGCTATTAGTAGTCATGTGAATTTGGTATTCGTTCGAGATTTTGATGAGATGTATGTTGTCTCTCCTCTAGTGGTGTTATGTGAACGTCGACTACATAACACTTCACCATTATTTGGGCCTAGAGGAAGGCATTGGGAAGTAATAAGTAGATGATGGGTTGCTAGAGTGACAGAAGCTTAAACCCTAGTTTATGCGTTGCTTCGTAAGGGGCTGATTTGGATCCATATGTTTCATGCTATGGTTAGGTTTACCTTAATACTTTTGTTGTAGTTGCGGATGCTTGCAATAGAGGTTAATCATAAGTGGGATGCTTGTCCAAGTAAGGACAGTACCCAAGCACCGGTCCACCCACATACCAAATTATCAAAGTACCGAACGTGAATCATATGATCGTGATGAAACCTAGCTTGACGATATTCCCATGTGTCCTCGGAAGTGCTTTACATCATATAAGAGTTTGTCCAGGCTTGTCCTTTGCTACAAAAAGGATTGGGACACCTTGCTTCACTTTATTTACTTTTGTTACTTGTTGCTCGTTACCAATTATCTTATCACAAAACTATCTGTTACCTATTTGAGTGCTTGCAGAGAATACCTTACTGAAAACCGCCTATCATTTCCTTCTGCTCCTCGTTGGGTTCGACACTCTTACTTATCGAAAGGACTATGATAGATCCCCTATACTTGTGGGTCATCAAGACTCTTTTTTGGCGCGTTTCCGGGGAGTGAAGCGCCTTTGGTAGGTGGAATTTGGTAAGGAAAAATTTACATAGTGTGTTGAAATTTACTGTCACTTGTAACTATGGAAAGTAATCCTCTGAGGGGCTTGTTCGGGGTATCTTCATCCTGATCAGTAGAGCAAAGAGTTGCTCCTCAACCTACTGAACCTACTGAAAATGAAAATGTCCGCTTCGAAATTCCTTCAGGTATGTTAGAAAAACTGCTAGCTAATCCTTTTGCAGGAGATGGAACAAAGCATCCTGATGAGCACCTAATATATGTGCATGAAGTTTGTCGATTATTTAAGCTTGCAGGTGTGCCCGAAGATGTTATTAAGAAGAAGGTCTTCCCTTTATCTTTGAAGGGAGATGCATCGACATGGTATAGGCTATGTGATGATACGGGGTCATGGAACTACAAACGATTGAAATTGGAATTTCATCAAAAGTTTTATCCTATGCATCTTGTTCATCGTGATCGCAATTATATATATAATTTCTGGCCTCACGAAGGAGAAAGCACCGCTCAAGCTTGGGGAGGCTTAAATCAATGTTATATTCATTCCCTAATCATGAGCTCTCAAGAGAAATGATTATTCAAAATTTATATGCTCGGCTTTCTGATAACAACCGCACCATGCTCGATACTTCTTGTGCTGGCTCTTTTATGACGAAGACTATTGAATTCAAATGGGATTTATTGGAAAGAATTAAACGGAACTCTGAAGATTGGGACCTCTACAAAGGTAAGGAGTCAGGTATGATACCTAAGTTTGATTGTGTTAAATCTTTTATGGATACCGATGTTTTCCATAAATTTAGCACTAAATATGGACTTGACTCTGAAATAGTAGCTTATTTCTGTGAATCTTTTGCTACTCATGTTGATCTCCCTAGGGAGAAGTGGTTTAAATATCATCCTCCCATAGAAGTAAAAGTAGCTGCACCTATTAAAGTTAAAGAAAAGACTGTCACTTATAATGATCCTATTGTTCCTACTTCTTATATTGAGAAACCACCCTTTCCTGTTAGGATAAAGGATCATGCTAAAGCTTCAACTGTGGTTCATAAAAGCAATATTAGAACTTATACACCTCCTGAGCAAGTTAAAGTTGAACCTAATATTGCTATTGTTAAAGATCTCTTGTCTGATAATATTGATGGGCATGTTATTCATTTCCTTGATGAGACTGCTAGAATTGCTAAACCTTGTGCTAAAGATAAAAATAGACATGTGGTAGGCATGCCTGTTATTTCTGTTAAAATAGGAGATCATTGTTATCATGGCTTATGTGATATGGGTGCTAGTGCTAGTGCAATACCTTTCGACTTATACAAAGAAATTATGCATGATATTGCACCCGCTGAGTTAGAAGATATTGATGTCACAATTAAACTTGCCAATAGAGATACTATTTCACCAATGGGAATTGTTAGAGATGTTGAAGTCTTGTGTGGGAAAACTAAATATCCTGCTGATTTTCTTATTCTTGGTTCCCCACAAGATAGCTTTTGTCCCATTATATTTGGTATACCCTTCCTGAACACAGTTAATGCTAAGATAGATTGCAAAAAGGATGTTGTTACTATTGGTTTAGGTGATATGTCTCATGAATTTAATTTCTCTAAATTTCATAGACAACACCGTGAAGAGGAATTGCCTAGTAAAGATGAAATTATTGGACTTGCTCCTATTGCCGTACCTCCTAGTGATCCTTTAGAACAATATTTGCTAGACCATGAAAATGATATGTTTATGAATGAAAGAAGGGAAATAGATGAAGTATTCTTTAAATAGGAACCCATCCTGAAACACAATTTGCTGTTGAAATCCTAGGGGATCCTCCTCCACCCAAGGGTGATCCCGTGTTTGAGCTTAAACCTTTACCTGATACTCTTAAATATGCTTATCTTGATGAGAAAAAGATATATCCTGTTATTATTAGTGCTAACCTTTCAGAGCATGAAGAAGAAAGATTATTGAAAACTCTGAAGAAGCACCGTGCTACTATTGGATATACTCTCGATGATCTTAAGGGCATTAGTCCCACTCTATGTCAACACAAAATAAATTTGGAGGAAGATGCCAAACCAGTTAGTGATCATCAACGACAGCTGAATCCTAAGATGAAGCAAGTGGTAAGAAAGGAAATACTAAAGCTTCTTGAGGAAGGTATAATTTATCCCGTTGCTGATAGTCAGTGGGTAAGTCCTGTCCATTGCGTCCCTAAGAAGGGAGGTATTACTGTCATTCCTAATGATAAAGATGAATTGATTCCGCAAAGAATTGTTACAGGTTATAGGATGGTAATTGATTTCCGCAAATTAAATAATGTTACTAAAAAGATCATTACCCCTTACCTTTTATCAATCAAATGCTATAAAGATTATCCAAACATACACATTTTTGCTTTCTAGATGGTTATTCTGGTTTCTCTCAAATACCTCTGTCAGCCAATGATCAATCAAAGACTACTTTTACTTTCCCTTTTGGTACTTTTGCTTATAGACGTATGCCTTTTGGTTTATGTAATGCACCAGCTACCTTTCAAAGATGCATGATGGCTATATTCTCTGACTTTTGTGAAAAGATTTGTGAGGTTTTCATGGATGATTTTTCCGTCTATGGATCCTCTTTTGATGATTGCTTAAGAAACCTTGACCGAGTTTTGTGGAGATGTGAAGAAACTAATCTCGTCTTGAATTGGGAAAAGTGCCACTTTATGGTTAATGAAGTATTGTCTTGGGGCATAAAGTTTCTGAAAGAGGTATTGAATTTGATAAAGCCAAGGTTGATGCTATTGAAAAGATGCCATGTCCCAAGGACATCCAAGGTATAAGAAGTTTCCTTGGTCATGCCGGTTTTTATAAGAGGTTCATTAAGGACTTCTCGAAAATTTCTCGGCCTCTAACTAATTTATTACAAAAGGATATACCATTTGTTTTTTATGATGATTGCGTAGAAGCATTTGAAATACTTAAGAAAGCATTAATCTCTGCACCTATTGTTCAGCCACCTGATTGGAATTTACCCTTTGAAATTATGTGTGATGCTAGTGATTATGCTGTAGGTGTTGTTCTAGGGCAAAGAGTTGATAAGAAATTAAATGTTATTCAATATGCTAGTAAAACTCTAGACAATGCTCAGAGAAATTATGCTACTACTGAAAAAGAATTCTTAGTAGTTGTATTCGCTTGTGATAAGTTCAGACCTTATATTGTTGATTCTAAAGTAACTATTCACACGGATCATGCTGCTATTAAATATCTTATGGAAAAGAAAGATGCTAAACCTAGACTTATTAGATGGGTTCTCTTGCTACAAGAATTTGATTTGCATATTATTGATAGAAAGGGAGCTGAGAACCCCGTTGCAGACAACTTGTCTAGGCTAGAGAATGTTCTTGATGACCCAATACCTATTGATGATAGCTTTCCTGATGAACAATTGAATGTCATAAATGCTTCTCATACTGCTCCATGGTATGCTGATTATGCTAATTATATTGTTGCTAAATTTATACCACTTAGCTTCACATACCAGCAAAAGAAAAAGTTCTTCTATGATTTGAGACATTACTTTTGGGATGACCCACATCTTTATAAAGAAGGAGTAGATGGTGTTATTAGACATTGTGTACCTGAGCATGAACAGGAACAGATCCTACGCAAGTGTCACTCCGAAGCTTATGGAGGACACCACGCTGGAGATAGAACTACACATAAGGTATTGCAATCCGGTTTTTATTGGCCTACTCTCTTCAAGGATGCCCGTAAGTTTGTCTTATCTTGTGATGAATGTCAAAGAATTGGTAATATTAGTAGATGTCAAGAAATGCCTATGAATTATTCACTTGTTATTGAACCATTTAATGTTTGGGGCTTTGATTATATGGGACCTTTTCCTGCCTCTAATGGATATACACATATTTTAGTTGCTGTTGATTACGTTACTAAGTGGGTAGAAGCTATTCCAACTAGTAGTGCTGATCATAACACCTCTATTAAGATGCTTAAAGAAGTTATTTTTCCAAGGTTTGGAGTCCCTAGATATTTAATGACTAATGGTGGTTCACATTTTATTCATGGCGCTTTCCATAAAATGCTTGCTAAGTATGATGTTAATCATAGAATTGCATCTCCTTATCACCCACAGTCTAGTGGTCAAGTAGAATTGAGCAATAGAGAACTCAAATTAATTTTGCAAAAGACTGTTAATAGATCTAGAAAGAATTGGTCCAAGAAACTTGATGATGCATTATGGGCCTATAGAACTGCATATAAAAATCCTATGGGTATGTCTCCATATAAAATGGTTTATGGAAAAACATGTCACTTACCTCTCGAACTAGAACATAAGGCTTATTGGGCTATTAAAGAGCTCAATTATGATTTCAAACTTGCCGGTGAGAAGAGGTTATTTGACATTAGCTCACTTGATGAATGGAGAACCCAAGCCTATGAGAATGCCAAATTATTTAAAGAAAAAGTTAAAAGATGGCATGACAAAAGAATACAAAAGCGTGAATTTAATGTAGGTGATTATGTATTGCTATACAACTCTCGTTTAAGATTTTTTGCAGGAAAACTTCTCTCTAAATGGGAAGGTCCTTACGTTATCGAGGAGGTCTATCGTTCCGGTGCCATAAAAATCAACAACTTCGAAGGCACAAATCCGAAGGTGGTGAACGGTCAAAGAATTAAACATTATACCTCAGGTAATCCTATAAATGTTGAAACCAATGTTATTGAAACCGTAACCCCGGAGGAATACATATGGGACACTTTCCGGAACGTTTCAGACTCCGAAAAGGAATAGGTATGTGGTACGGTAAGTAAACCGACTCGAAAACAGTTCTAATGGAAATTTTCTTCCGTTTTGGAATATTTAGAAAAATAGAAAAATAAGAAGCAGTCCGGGAAGGACACGAGGGCTCCACAAGGGTGGAGGGCGCGCCCTACCCCCCTGGGCGCGCCACCTACCTCGTGGGCACCTCGTGTGCTCTCCGGACTCCGTTTTCTTACACGACACGTATTTTGTGTTGGAAATATGCCCTAGAGGCAATAATAAATTAGTTATTATTATATTATATTTCATTGTTCATGATAATCATTTATTATCCATGCTAGAATTGTATTGATAGGAAACTCAGATACATGTGTGGATACATAGTCAACACCATGTCCCTAGTATGCCTCTAGTTGACTAGCTCATTGATCAATAGATGGTTACGGTTTCCTGACCATGGACATTGGATGTCGTTGATAACGGGATCACATCATTAGGAGAATGATGTGATGGACAAGACCCAATCCTAAGCCTAGCACAAAGATCGTGTAGTTCGTATGCTAAAGCTTTTCTTATGTCAAGTATCATTTCCTTAGACCATGAGATTGTGCAACTCCCGGATACCGTAGGAATGCTTTGGGTGTACCAAACGTCACAACGTAACTGGGTGGCTATAAAGGTTCACTACAGGTATCTCCGAAAGTGTCTGTTGGGTTGGCACGAATCGAGACTGGGATTTGTCACTCCGTGTAAACGGAGAGGTATCTCTGGGACCACTTGGTAGGACATCATCATAATGTGCACAATGTGATCAAGGAGTTGATCACGGGATGATGTGTTACGGAACAAGTAAAGAGACTTGCCGGTAACGAGATTGAACAAGGTATTGGGATACCGACAATCGAATCTCGGGCAAGTATCGTACCGATAGACAAAGGGAATTGTATACGAGATTGATTGAATCCTTGACATCGTGGTTCATCCGATGAGATCATCGTGGAGCATGTGGGAGCCAACATGGGTATCCAGATCCCGCTGTTGGTTATTGACCGGAGAGTTGTCTCGGCCATGTCTGCATGACTCCCGAGCCTGTAGGGTCTACACACTTAAGGTTTGATGACGCTAGGGTTATAGGGAATAGATGTATGTGGTTACCGAATGTTGTTCGGAGTCCCGGATGAGATCCCAGACGTCACGAGGAGTTCTGGAATGGTCCGGAGGTAAAGATTTATATATGGGAAGTCATCATACGGTCACCGGAATAATTCAGGGGTTACCGGTATTGTACTGGGACCACCGGAGGGGTTCCGGGGGTCCACCGGGAGGGTCCACCTGCCCCAGAGGGCCCTATGTGTTGGGGAACGTAGCAATAATTCAAAATTTTCCTACGTGTCACCAAGATCAATCTATGGAGTCATCTAGCAACGAGAGAGGAGTGGATCTACATACCCTTGTAGATCTCGCGCGGAAGCGTTCAAGAGAACGGGGTTGATGGAGTCGTACTCGTCGTGATCCAAATCACCGATGATCCTAGCGCCGAACGGACGGCACCTCCGCGTTCAACACACGTACGGAGCAGCGACGTCTCCTCCTTCTTGATCCAGCAAGGGGGGAGGAGAGGTTGATGGAGATCCAGCAGCACGACGGCGTGGTGGTGGAAGTAGCGGGATACCAACAGGGCTTCGCCAAGCGCTGCGGGAGGAGGGAAATGTGTTATGGGAGGGAGAGGGAGGTGCCAGGGCTTAGGTATTGCTTCCCTCCCTTCCCCCCACTATATATAGGGCCAAGGTAGAGGGGGGGGGGGCGCAGCTTTGGCCCTTCCTCCAAGGAAGGGTGCGGCCAGGGAGGAGTCCATCCTCCCCAAGGCACCTCAGAGGTGCCTTCCCCCTTTAGGACTCTTTCTTTCCCTTATCTCTTGGCGCATGGGCCTCTTGGGGCTGGTGCCCTTGGACCATACAGGCCAAGGCGCACCCCCTACAGCCCATGTGGCCCCCCGGGGCAGGTGGCCCCACCCGGTGGACCCCCAGACCCCTTTCGGCACTCCCGGTTCAATACCGATAATGCGCGAAACTTTTCCGGCGACCAAACAAGACTTCCCATATATAAATCTTTACCTCCGAACCATTCCGGAACTCCTCGTGACGTTCGGGATCTCATCTGGGACTCTGAACAACTTTCGGGTTACCGCATACTAATATCTCTATAACCCTAGCGTCACCGAACCTTAAGTGTGTAGACCCTACGGGTTCGGGAGACATGCAGACATGACCGAGATGACTCTCCGGTCAATAACCAACAGCGTGATCTGGATACCCATGTTGGCTCCCACATGTTCCACGATGATCTCATCGGATGAACCATGATGTCAAGGACTTAATCAATCCCGTATACAATTCCCTTTGTCTATCGGTACGATACTTGCCCGAGATTCGATCGTCGGTATCCCGATACCTTGTTCAATCTCGTTACCGGCAAGTCTCTTTACTCGTTCCGTAACACATCATCCCGTGATCAACTCCTTGGTCACATTGTGCACATTATGATGATGTCCTACCGAGTGGGCCCAGAGATACCTCTCCGTTTACACGGAGTGACAAATCCCAGTCTCGATTCGTGCCAACCCAACAGACACTTTCGGAGATACCTGTAGTGTACCTTTATAGCCACCCAGTTACGTTGTGACGTTTGGCACACCCAAAGCACTCCTACGGTATCCGGGAGTTGCACAATCTCATGGTCTAAGGAAATGATACTTGACATTAGAAAAGCTTTAGCATACGAACTACATGATCTTGTGCTAGGCTTAGGATTGGGTCTTTGTCCATCACATCATTCTCCTAATGATGTGATCCCGTTATCAATGACATCCAATGTCCATGGTCAGGAAACCGTAACCATCTATTGATCAACGAGCTAGTCAACTAGAGGCTTACTAGGGACATGGTGTTGTCTATGTATCCACACATGTATCTGAGTTTCCTATCAATACAATTCTAGCATGGATAATAAACGATTATCATGAACAAGGAAATATAATAATAACTAATTTATTATTGCCTCTAGGGCATATTTCCAACAGTCTCCCACTTGCACTAGAGTCAATAATCCAGTTCACATCGCTATGTGACTAACACTCAAGGTCACATCCCCATGTGACTAACACCCAAAGAGTTTACTAGAGTCAATAATCTAGTTCACATTACCATGTGATTAACACTCGATGAGTTCTGGTTTGATCATGTTATGCTTGTGAGAGATGTTATAGTCAACGGGTCTGAATCTTTCAGATCCGTATGTACTTCGCAAATTTCTTATGTCATCTTGTAGATGCAACTACTACGCTACATTTGGAGCTATTCCAAATAACTGTTCTACTATACGAATCCAGTTTACTACTCAGAATAATCTGGATTAGTGTCAAAGTTTGCATCGGCGTAACCCTTTACGACGAACTCTTTTACCACCTCCATAATCGAGAAAATTCCTTAGTCCACTAGTTACTAAGGATAACTTTGACCGCTGTCTTGTGATCCATTCTTAGATCATTCTTGTACCCCTTGACTGACTCATGGCAAGGCACATTTCAGGTGCGGTACACAACATAGCATACTGTAGAGCCTATGTCTTAAGCATAGGGGACGACCTTCGTCCTTTCTCTCTATTCTGCCGTGGTCGAGCTTTAAGTCTTAACTTCATACCTTACAACTCAGGCAAGAACTCCTTCTTTGACTGATCCATCTTGAACACCTTCAAGATCATGTCAAGGTATGTGCTCATTTAAAAGTACCATTAAGCGTTTTGATCTATCCTTATAGATCTTAATGCTCAATACTCAAGTAGCCTAATCCAGGTTTTCCATTGAAAAACACTTTTCAAATAACTCTGCATGCTTTCCAGAAATTCTACATCATTTCCGATCAATAATATGTCAACAACATATACTCATCAGAAATTCTATAGTGCTCCCACTCACTTCTTTGGAAATACAAGTTTCTCTTAAACTTTGTATACACCCAAAATCTTTGATCATCTTATCAAAGCATACATTCCAACTCCGAGATGCTTACTCCAGTCCTCAGAAGGATTGCTGGAGCTTTGCATACTTATTAGCATCTTTCAGGATTGACAAAACCTTTCGGTTGTATCACATACAACCTTTCCTCAAGAAAATCGTCGAGGAAACAATGTTTTGACATCCTATCTGCAAGATTTCATAAATAATGTAGTAATCGCTAATATAATTCCAACAGACTCTTAGCATCGCTACGAGTGAGCAAGTCTCACCGTAGTCAACTCCTTGAACTTGTCGGGAAACTTCTTAACAACAAGTCGAGCTTTCTTAATGGTGACATTTACCATCATTGTCCGTCTTCCTTTTAAAATCCATCTGTACTCAACAGCCTTACGACCATCGAGCTGTTCTGCCAAAGTCTACACTTTGTTTTCATGCATGGATCCTCTCTCGGATTTTATGGCCTCGAGCCATTTTGGAATCCAGGCCCACCATCGCTTCTCCATAGCTCGTAGGTTCATTGTTGTCTAGCAAAATGACTTCCAAGACAGGATTACGTACCACTCTGAAGTAGTACACATCCTTGTCATCCCACGAGGTTTGGTAGTGACTTGATCCGAAGTTTCATGATCACTATCATAAGCTTCCACTTCAATTGGTGTAGGTGCCACAGCAACAACTCCCTGTGCCCTGCCACACGCTAGTTGAAGAGATGGTTCAATAACCTCATCAAGTCTCCACCATCCTCCCACTCAATTCTTTCGAGAGAAACTTTTCCTCGAGAAAGGACCCGATTCTAGAAACAATCCCTTATTGCTTTCGAATCTGAGACAGGAGGTATACCCAACTATTTTGGGTATTCTATGAAGATGCATTTATCCACTTTGGGTTTGAGCTTATCAGCATGAAACTTTTTCACATAAGCGTCGCAGCCCCAAACTTTTAAGAAACGACAGCTTAGGTTTCTCTAAACCATAGTTCATATGGTGTCGTCTCAACGGAATTATGTGGTGCCCTATTTAAAGTGAATGTGGTTGTCTCTAATGCCTAACCCATAAACTATCGTGGTAATTCGATAAGAGACATCATGGTATGCATCATATCCAATAGGGTGCAGTTATGATGTTCGGACACACCATCACACTATGGTGTTCCAGGCTGTATTAGTTGTGAAACAATTTCCACAATGTCTTAATTCTATGCCAAACTCGTAATTCAGATATTCATCTCTATGATCATATCATAGATCTTTTATCCTCTTGTCACGACGATCTTTCAACTTCACCCTGAAAATACTTGAACCTTTCAATAATTCGGACTCGTGATTCATCAAGTAAATATACTCAACATCTACTCAAATCATCTGTGAAGTAAGAACATAACGATATCCACTACACGCCTCAGCACTCATTGGACTGCACACATCAAAATGTATTACTTCCAACAAGTTGCTTTCTAGTTCCATTTTACTGAAACCGAGGCTTTCAGTCATCTTGCCCATGTGGTATGATTTGCATGTCTCAAGTGATTCAAAATCAAGTGAGTTCAAACGATCCATTTGTATAGAGTTTCTTCATGCATATCTACCAACAAACATGGTTCGCATGTCTCAATCCTTTCAAACATGAGTGAGTCCAAAGATCCATCAACATGGAGCTTCTTCATGCGTTTTATACCGATATGACTTAAGTGGCAGTGCCACAAGTAGGTGGTACTATCATTACTATCCTATATCTTTTGGCATGAACATGTGTATCACTACGATCGAGATTCAATGAACCATTCATTTTAGGTGCAAGACCATTGAAGGTATTATTCAAATAAACAGAGTAACCATTATTCTCCTTAAATGAATAACCGTATTGCGATAGACATAATCCAATCATGTCTATGCTCAACGCAAACACCAATCTCGATGGTAGAGGGAGCGTGCGATGCTTGATCATATCAACATTGGAAACACTTCCAACACATATCGTCAGCTCACCTTTAGCTAGTCTCCGTTTATTCCGTAGCTTTTATTTCGAGTTACTAACACTTAGCAACCGAACCGGTATCTAATACCCTGGTGCTACTAGGAGTACTAGTAAAGTACACATCAACTCAATGTATATCCAATATACTTCTATCGACCTTGCCAGCCTTCTCATCTACCAAGTATCTAGGGTAATTCTGCTCCAGTGGCTGTTCCCCTTATTACAGAAGCACTTAGTCTCGGGTTTGGGTTCAACCTTGGGTTTCTTCACTAGAGCAGCAGCTGAATTGCCGTTTCATGAAGTATCCCTTCTTGCCCTTGCCCTTCTTGAAACTAGTGGTTTCACCAACCATCAACAATTGATGCTCCTTCTTGATTTCTACTTTTTTGGTGTCAAACATCGCGAATATCTCAAGGATCATCATATATGTCCCTGATATATCATAGTTCATCACGAAGCTCTAGTAGCTTGGTGGTAATGACTTCGGAGAAACATCACTATCTCATTTGGAAGATCAACTCCCACTTGATTCAAATGATTGTTGTACTCAGACAATCTGAGCACAAGCTCAACAATTGAGCTTTTCTCCTTAGTTTGCAGGCTAAGAAAATTGTCGGAGGTCTCATACCTCTTGACGTGGGCACGAGTCTAAAATCCCAATTTCAGCCCTCGAAACATCTCATATGTTTCGCGACGTTTCAAAACGTCTTTGGTGCCTCAATTCTAAACCATTTAGCATTACGCACTGAATTATCATGTAGTTATCGAAATGTGTATGTCAGATGTTCGCAACATCAACAGACGACATTCGAGGTTCAGCACACTGAGCGGTGCATTAAGGACATCAGCCTTCTATGAAGCAATGAGGACAATCCTCAGTTTATGGACCTAGTCCGCATAATTGCTACTATTATCTTTCAACTAAATTTTTTTCTCTAGGAACATATCTAAACAGTAGAACTGAAGCGCGAGCTACGACATAATTTGCGAAGACCTTTTGACTATGTTCAGGATAATTAAGTTCATGAACTCCCACTCAGATAGACATCCCTCTAGTCATCTAAGTGATTACATGATCCGAGTCAACTAGGCCATGTCCGATCATCACGTGAGACGGACTAGTCAACATCGGTGAACATCTTCATGTTGATCGTATCTACCATACGACTCATGCTTGACCTTTCGGTCTCTCGTGTTCCGAGGCCATGTCTGTACATGCTAGGCTCGTCAAGTCAACCTAAGTGTTTTGCATGTGTTCCGAGGCCATGTCTGTACATGCTAGGCTCGTCAACACCCGTTGTATTCGAACGTAAGAATCTATCACACCCGATCATCACGTGGTGCTTCGAAACGACGAACTTTCGCAATGGTGCACAGTTAGGGGGAACACTTTCTTGAAATTTTAATGAGGGATCATCTTATTTACTACCGCCGTTCTAAGCAAATAAGATGTATAAACATGATAAACATCACATGCAATCAAATAGTGACATGATATGGCCATCATCACTTTGCTCCTTTTGATCTCCATCTTCGGGGCTCCATGATCATCATCGTCACCGGCATGACACCATGATCTCCATCATCGTGTCTTCATGAAGTTGTCTCGCCAACTATTACTTCTACTACTACAGCTAACGGTTAGCAATAAAGTAAAGTAATTACATGGCGTTGTTCAATGACACGCAGGTCATATAATAAATAAAGACAACTCCTATGGCTCTTGTCGGTTGTCATACTCATCGACATGCAAGTCGTGATTCCTATTACAAGAACATGATCAATCTCATACATCACATATATCATTCATCACATCCTTTGGCCATATCACATCACATAGCATACCCTGCAAAAACAAGTTAGACGTCCTCTAATTGTTGTTTGCATGTTTTACGTGGCTGCTATGGGTTTCTAGCAAGAACGTTTCTTACCTACGTAAAACCACAACGTGATATGCCAATTGCTATTTACCCTTCATAAGGACCCTTTTCATCGAATCCGATCCGACTAAAGTGGGGGAGACAGACACCCGCTAGCCACCTTATGCAACTAGTGCATGTCAATCGGTGGAACCAGTCTCACGTAAGAGTACGTGTAAGGTCGGTCCGGGCCGCTTCATCCCACGATGCCGCCGAATCAAGATTGGACTAGTAAAGGTAAGCATATTGAACAAAATCAACGCCCACAACTACTTTGTGTTCTACTCGTGCATAGAAACTACGCATAGACCTAGCTCATGATGCCACTGTTGGGGAACGTAGCAATAATTCAAAACTTTCCTACGTGTCACCAAGATCAATCTATGGATTCATCTAGCAATGAGACAGGATTGGATCTACATACCCTTGTAGATCGCGCACGGAAGCGTTCAAGAGAACGGGGTTGATGGAGTCGTACTCGTCGTGATCCAAATCACCGATGATCCTAGCGCCGAACGGACGGCACCTCCGCGTTCAACACACGTACGGAGCAGCGACGTCTCCTCCTTCTTGATCCAGCAAGGGGGGAGGAGAGGTTGATGGAGATCCAGCAGCACGACGGCATGGTGGTGGAAGTAGCGGGATACCAACAGGGCTTCGCCAAGCGCTGCGGGAGGAGGGAGATGTGTTATGGGAGGGAGAGGGAGGCGCCAGGGCTTAGGTATTGCTGCCCTCCCTTCCCCCCACTATATATAGGGCCAAGGGAGAGGGGGGGGGGCGCAGCTTTGGCCCTTCCTCCAAGGAAGGGTGCGGCCAGGGAGGAGTCCATCCTCCCCAAGGCACCTCGGAGGTGCCTTCCCCCTTTAGGACTCTTTCTTTCCCTTATCTCTTGGCGCATGGGCCTCTTGGGGCTGGTGCCCTTGGACCATACAGGCCAAGGTGCACCCCCTACAGCCCATGTGCCCCCCCGGGGCAGGTGGCCCCACCCGGTGGACCCCTGGACCCCTTTCGGCACTCCCGGTACAATACCGATAATGCGCGAAACTTTTCCGGCGACCAAAACAAGACTTCCCATATATAAATCTTTACCTCCGGACCATTCCGGAACTCCTCGTGACGTCCAGGATCTCATCTGGGACTCCGAACAACTTTTGGGTTACCGCATACTAATATCTCTATAACCCTAGCGTCACCGAACCTTAAGTGTGTAGACCCTACGGGTTCGGGAGACATGCAGACATGACCGAGATGACTCTCCAGTCAATAACCAACAACGGGATCTGGATACCCATGTTGGCTCCCACATGTTCCACGATGATCTCATCGGATGAACCACGATGTCAAGGACTTAATCAATCCCGTATACAATTCCCTTTGTCTATCGGTACAATACTTGCCCGAGATTCGATCGTCGGTATCCCGATACCTTGTTCAATCTCGTTACCGGCAAGTCTCTTTACTCGTTCCGTAACACATCATCCCGTGATCAACTCCTTGGTCACATTGTGCACATTATGATGATGTCCTTCCGAGTGGGCCCAGAGATACCTCTCCGTTTACACGGAGTGACAAATCCCAGTCTCGATTCGTGCCAACCCAACAGACACTTTCGGAGATACCTGTAGTGTACCTTTATAGCCACCCAGTTACGTTGTGACGTTTGGCACACCCAAAGCACTCCTACGGTATCCGGGAGTTGCACAATCTCATGGTCTAAGGAAATGATACCTGACATTAGAAAAGCTTTAGCATACGAACTAAATGATCTTGTGCTAGGCTTAGGATTGGGTCTTTGTCCATCACATCATTCTGCTAATGATGTGATCCCGTTATCAATGACATCCAATGTCCATGGTCAGGAAACCGTAACCATCTATTGATCAACGAGCTAGTCAACTAGAGGCTTACTAGGGACATGGTGTTGTCTATGTATCCACACATGTATCTGAGTTTCCTATCAATACAATTCTAGCATGGATAATAAACGATTATCATGAACAAGGAAATATAATAATAACTAATTTATTATTGCCTCTAGGGCATATTTCCAACACTATGGGCTGTGTGTGGAGAGGGACCAGCCCCTTAGTGGGCTGGGCGCCTCCCCCCTAGGGCCCATGCACCTAGGGTTTGGGGGAACCCTAAAGGGGGGGCGCCCCCCTTGCCTTGGGGGGCAAGGCAACCCCCCTGGCCGCCGCCCCCTCCTCAGATTGGATCTGAGGGGGCCGGCCCCCCTCTCCCTTGCCCCTATATATATGTGGGGGGTGGGAGGGCAGCCGCACCTGGCGCAGCCCTCCCCCTCTCCCAAGTCCTCCTCTTCTCCCGCAGTGCTTGGCGAAGCCCTGCAGGATTGCCACGCTCCTCCTTCACCACCACGCCGTCATGCTGCTGCTGGATGGAGTCTTCCCCAACCTCTCCTTCTTCCCTTGCTGGATCAAGGCGTAGGAGATGTCACCGGGCTGCACGTGTGTTGAACGCGGAGGCGCCGTGGTTCGGCGCTTAGATCGGAATCAACCGCGATCTGAATCGCTACGAGTACGACTCCTTCATCCGCGTTCTTGCAACACTTCCGCTTAGAGATCTATAAGGGTATGTAGATGCACTCTCCTTCCCCTCGTTGCTAGATTACTCCATAGATTGATCTTGGTGATGCGTAGAAAAATTTTAAATTTCTGCTACGATCCCCAACAGTGGTATTAGAGCTAGGTCTATGCGTAGTTTCTATGCACGAGTAGAACACAAAGTAGTTGTGGGCGTCGATATTGTCAATTTACTTGCCGTTACTAGTCTTATCTTGATTTGGCGGCATCGTGGGATGAAGCGGCCCGGACCGACCTTACACGTACTCTTACGTGAGACTGGTTCCACCGACTAACATGCACTAGTTGCATAAGGTGGCTAGCGGGTGTCTGTCTCTCCCACTTTAGTCGGATCGGATTTGATGAAAAGGGTCCTTACGAAGGGTAAATAGAAATTGGCATATCACGTTGTGGTTTTGGCGTAGGTAAGAAACGTTCTTGCTAGAAACCTATAGCAGCCACATAAAAACTTGCAACAACAATTAGAGGACGTCTAACTTGTTTTTGCAGCATATGCCTTGTGATGTGATATGGCCAAAAGGATGTGATGAATGATATATGTGATGTATGAGATTGATCATGTTCTTGTAATAGGAATCACGACTTGCATGTCGATGAGTATGACAACCGGCAGGAGCCATAGGAGTTGTCTTAATTTATTTATGACCTGCGTGTCAACATAAACGTCATGTAATTACTTTACTTTATTGCTAAAGCGTTAGCCATAGTAGTAGAAGTAATAGATGACGAGACAACTTCAAGAAGACACGATGATGGAGATCATGGTGTCATGCCGGTGACAACGATGATCATGGAGCCCCGAAGATGGAGATCAAAAAGGAGCAAAATGATATTGGCCATATCATGTCACTATTTGATTGAATGTGATGTTTATCATGTTTTACATCTTATTTGCTTAGAACGACGGTAGCTTAAATAAGATGATCCCTCACTAAAATTTCAAGAAAAGTGTTCCCCCTAACTGTGCACCGTTGCGAAGGTTCGTCGTTTCGAAGCACCACGTGATGATCGGGTGTGATAGATTCTAATGTTCGAATACAACGGGTGTTGACAAGCCTAGCATGTATAGACATGGCCTCGAGACACATGCGAAACACTTAGGTTGACTTGACGAGCCTAGCATGTACAGACATGGCCTCGGAACACGAAAGACCGAAAGGTCGAACATGAGTCGTATAGAAGATACGATCAACATGAGATGTTCACCGTTGATGACTAGTCCGTCTCACGTGATGATCGGACACGGCCTAGTCGATTCGGATCATGTTTCACTTAGATGACTAGAGGGATGTCTATCTGAGTGGGAGTTCATTAAATAATTTGATTAGATGAACTCAATTATCATGAACATAGTCTAAATTGTCTTCGCAAATATGTTGTAGATAAATAGCTCACGTTGTAGCTCCCTGTTTCAATACGTTCCTAGAGAAAGATTAAGTTGAAAGATATTGTAAGCTATGATGCGGACTAGGTCCGTAGTCCGAGGAGTGTCCTCACTGCTACACAGAAGGCTTACGTCTTTGATGCACCGCTCGATGTGCAAACCCCTAGAATGTCGTCTGTGGATGTGGTGAACACCTGACAGACACATCCTGATGACTACATGATAGTTTAGTGCACCATACTTTACGGCTTAGAATCGGGATTCCAATGACGTTTTGAACGCCATAGAACATATGGGATGTTCCAAGAGCTGAAATTGGGATTTCAGGCTCATGCCCGTGTTGAGAGGTGTGAGACCTCTGACAAGTTCTTTTGCCAACAAGATGGAGGAGAATAGCTCAGCTAATGAGCATGTGCTCAGAATGTCTGGGTGCTACAATCACTTAAATCAAGTGGGAGTTAAACTTCCAGATAAGATAGTGATTGATAGAGTTCTCTAGCCACTATCACTAAGCTACTAGATCTTTGTGATGAACTATGACATGCAAGGGATGGAGTTGATCCCGGAGCTGTTCGCGGTGCTTAAGAGCGCAAAAGGTAGAAATCAAAGAAGGAGCATCAAGTGTTGATGGTTTAACAAGACCACTGGTTTCAAGAAGGGCAAGGGCTAGAAGGGAAACTTCATGGATGGCAAACCAGTTGCCGCTCCAGTGAAGGAACCCAAGGTTGAACCCAAACCCGAGACTGAGTGCTTCTATTGTAAGGGGAACGGTCACTGGTACCGGAATTACCCCAAATGAATGGTAGATAAGAAGGCTGGCAACTTCAACAAAGTATATACGTGTTATTAATGTGTACCTCACTAGTACTCCTGGTAGCACCTGGGTATTGGATACCGGTTCAGTTGCTATTATTGGTGGCTTGAAGCAAAAGCTACGGACTAAACGGAGACTGGCTAAGGGCGAGGTGACGATGTGTGTTGGAAGTGTTTCCAAAGTTGATGAGATCACCATCGCATGCTCCATCTGCCTTCGGGATTAGTATTGAACCTAGATAAATGTTATCAGGTGTCCACGTTGAGCATGAATATGATTAGATCATGTTCATTGCAATACGGTTATTCATTTAAATTAGAGAATAATGGTTATTCTGTTTACATGAATGATACCTTTCATGGTCATGCACCCTATGTGAATGGTTCATTGAATCTCGGTCGTGGTAATACACATGTTCATGCCAAAAGATGTAGAGTTAATAATGATAGTACCACTTTCTCGTGGCACTGCCGCTTAGGTCATATTGGTGTAAGATGCATGAAGAAACTCCATGTCGATGGATGTTTGGAGTCACTTGATTTTGAATCACTTGACACACGCGAGCCATGCCTCGTGGGCAGGATGACTGAGACCCCGTTTTCAGGTACAATGAAACGGGCAAGTGACTTGTTGGAAATCATGCATGCTGATGCGTGTGATCCAATGAGAATTGAAGCGTGCGGTGGATATCGCTTTTTTCTCATCTTCACTGATGATTTGAGTAGATATAGGTATATCTACTTAATGAAGCACAAGTCTGAAACGTTTGAAAAGTTCAAGCGATTTCAGAGTGAAGTTAAGAATCATCATAACAATAAGATCATGTTCCTACGATCTGATCAAAAGGGGATTTTCTGAGTTATGAGTTTGGCAATCACTTAAGACATTGTGGAATTGTTTCACAGTTGAAGCCACCTGGAACACCACAAGGTAATGGTGTGTCCGGACGTCGTAATCGAACACTATGAGATATGGTGCGATCTATGATGTCTCTTATCAATCTACCGTTTTCATTTTGAGGTTATGCGTTAGAGACAGCTGCATTCACTTTAGATAGGACACCATCTAAGTCCGTTGAGACGACGTCGTATGAACATTGGTTTGGCAAGAAACCAAAGTGGTCGTTTCTTAATGTTTGCGGCTGCGATGCTTAAGGCTTCAGCCGAAGAAGCTCGAACCCAAGGGGACAAGCACATCTTCATAGGATACCCAAAGGTGACAGTAGGGTATACCTTCTATCTCAGATCCGAGGGCAAATTGTTTGTCGCTAATAACGGGTCCTTTCTCGAGAAGGAGTTTCTCTCGAAAGAATTGAGTGGGAGGAAGATAGAACTTGATGAGGTTGTCGAACCTTTACTTCAACCAGAGAGTGATGCAACACAGAAAGATGTTTTCTGTGGCGCCTACGTCTGTTGAATAGGAAGTTAATGATAGTGATCATGAAGCTTCGGATCAAGTTGCTATCGAACCTCGTAGGTTGACAAGGATATTTTACTACTCCTAAGTGGTACGGTAATCCTGTCTTAGATATCATGTTGTTAGACAACAATGAACCTACGAGCTATGGAGAAGCGATGGTGGGCCCCTATTCCGACAAATGGTTAGAAGCCATGAAATCCGAGATAGGATCCATATATCAGAACAAAGTATGGACTTTGGTGGACTTGCCCGATGATCGGCAAGCCATTGAGATAAATGGATCTTTAAGAAGAAGACGGACGTGGGCGGTAATGTTACCGTCTATGAAGCTCGACTTGTGGGAAAGAGTCTTTTCACAAGTTCAAGGAGTTGACTACAATGAGAATTTCTCACCCGTAGCGATGCTTAAGTCCGTCGGAATCATGTTAGCACTAGCTGTATTTTTTCGATTATGAAATCTTACAGATGGATGTCAAAACAAGTTTTCTTACCAAGTTTTCGTAAGAAAAGTTGTATGTGATACAATAAAAGGTTTTGTCGATCCTAAGGATGCTAAAAGGTATGCTGGCTCCAGCAATCCTTCTATGGACTAGAGCAAGCATCTCGGAATCGGAATATATGTTTTGATGGAGTGATCAAAGCTTTTAGGTTTTATACAATGTTTGCTAGAAACTTGTATTTACAAGAAAGTGAGTGGGAGCACTACAACATTTCTGATAAGTATATGTGGATGACATACTGTAGATCCAAAATAATGTAGAATTTCTGGAAAGCATAAACGGTTGTTTGAAGAGTGTTTTTCAAAGGAAGACCTGGATAAAGCTGCTTGCATATTGGGCATCAAGATCTATAGAGATAGATCAAGACGCCTGGTGATACCTTCAAAGAACACACACCTTGACATGTTTTTGAAGGAGTTCAAAATAGATCAGTCAAAGAAGGGGTTCTTACATGAGTTGTAAGGTGTGAAGTTGAGTAAGACTTAAAGATTGACCATGGCAGAAGAAAGAGGAAGGATGGAGGTCGTCCCCTATGTTCTTGTCATAGGCCCTATACAGTATGCCATGCTGAGTACCGCACCTGATGTGTGCCTTGCCACATGTCTGGCAAGAGGGTACAAAGGTGATCTAGGACTGGATCACCAGATAGCGGTTAAAATTATCCTTAGAGGAATAAGGAAATGTTTCTCGGTTATGGAGGTGATAAAGAGTTTGACGTAAAGAGTTACGTCGATGCAAGCTTAACACCTATCCGGATAGCTCTGAGTAGAGATACCGGATACGTATAATGGAGCAACAATTTGGAATAGCTCCAAGTGGAACGTGGTAGCAGCATCTACGATATGACATAAAGTTTTGCGAAATACATAGGGATCTGAATATGGCAAGACCCGTTGACTACAACCTCTCTCACAAGCATAACATGATCAAACCCAGAACTCATTGAGTGTTAATCACATAGTTATGTGAACTAGATTATTGAGTCTAGTAAACTCTTTGGATGTTGGTCACATGGCGATGTGACCTGTGAGTGTTAATCACATGGCGATGTGAACTAGATTATTGACTCTAGTGCAAGTGGGAGACTGTTGGAAATATGCCCTAGAGGCAATAATAAATTAGTTATTATTATATTATATTTCATTTTTCATGATAATCGTTTATTATCCATGCTAGAATTGTATTGATAGGAAACTCAGATACATGTGTGGATACATAGACAACACCATGTCCCTAGTATGCCTCTAGTTGACTAGCTCGTTGATCAATAGATGGTTACGGTTTCCTGACCATGGACATTGGATGTCGTTGATAACGAGATCACATCATTAGGAGAATGATGTGATGGACAAGACCCAATCCTAAGCCTAGCACAAAGATCGTGTAGTTCGTATGCTAAAACTTTTCTAATGTCAAGTATCATTTCCTTAGACCATGAGATTGTGCAACTCCCGAATACCGTAGGAATGCTTTGGGTGTACCAAATGTCACAACGTAACTGGGTGGCTATAAAGGTTCACTACAGGTATCTCCGAAAGTGTCTGTTGGGTTGGCACGAATCGAGACTGGGATTTGTCACTCTGTGTAAACGGAGAGGTATCTCTGGGCCCACTCGGTGGGACATCATCATAATGTGCAAAATGTGATAAAGTAGTTTATCACGGGATGATGTGTTACGGAACGAGTAAAGAGACTCGCCGGTAACGAGATTGAACAAGGTATCGGGATACCGACGATCGAATCTCGGGCAAGAATCGTACCGATAGACAAAGGGAATTGTATACGGGATTGATTGAATCCTTGACATCGTGGTTCATCCGATGAGATCATCATGGAGCATGTGGGAGCCAACATGGGTATCCAGATCCCGCTGTTGGTTATTGACCGGAGAGTTGTCTCGGCCATGTCTGCATGACTCCCGAGCCCGTAGGGTCTACACACTTAAGGTTCGATGACGCTAGGGTTATAGGGAATAGATGTACATGGTTACCGAATGTTGTTCGGAGTCCCGGATGAGATCCCGGATGTCACGAGGAGTTCCGGAATGGTCCGGAGGTAAAGATTTATATATGGGAAGTCATCATACGGTCACCGGAATAATTCAGGGGTTACCGGTATTGTACCGGGACCACCGGAGGGGTTCCGGGGGTCCACCGGGAGGGTCCACCTGCCCCGGAGGGCCATATGGGCTGTGTGTGGAGAGGGACCAGCCCCTTAGTGGGCTGGGCGCCTCCCCCCTAGGGCCCATGCGCCTAGGGTTTGGGGGAACCCTAATGGGGGGGCGCCCCCTTGCCTTGGGGGGCAAGGCAACCCCCCTGGCCGCCGCCCCCTCCTCAGATTGGATCTGAGGGGGCCGGCCCCCTCTCCCTTGCCCCTATATATATGTGGGGGGTGGGAGGGCAGCCGCACCTGGCGCAGCCCTCCCCCTCTCCCAAGTCCTCCTCTTCTCCCGCAGTGCTTGGCGAAGCCCTGCAGGATTGCCACGCTCCTCCTTCACCACCACGCCGTCATGCTGCTGCTGGATGGAGTCTTCCCCAACCTCTCCTTCTCCCCTTGCTGGATCAAGGCGTAGGAGACGTCACCGGGCTGCACGTGTGTTGAACACGGAGGCGCCGTGGTTCGGCGCTTAGATCGGAATCAACCGCGATCTGAATCGCTACGAGTACGACTCCTTCATCCGCGTTCTTGCAATGCTTCCGCTTAGCGATCTACAAGGGTATGTAGATGCACTCTCCTTCCCCTCGTTGCTAGATTACTCCATAGATTGATCTTGGTGATGCGTAGAAATTTTTTAAATTTCTGCTACGATCCCCAACATTTTGGTCGACAGAAATTCATTATATAATCTCCCAGAGGTTTTGACTCCCGTATCACGCAAAAATCTCCTATCTTTGTTTCGAGCTGTTTTTCCTGAAAGATCTAGGTCGTCATGTCATCTTCAAGTGCCCCCAAGGACCAGTTCTTCGAGAAGGTCATCAACCCCTACCTCGCGGAAGTGCTGCAACACCCTCAAACCATTGAGATGCGTGAGGGGTTGTTGCACATCCGCGATGTTGAGGGACCAAGGAAGACCGGAAGCACATAGGCAAGACTCGAGGCATTGGAGCAAGAAGTTTTCATGTGTCAGGAGATGGTGGAGCGTGGACTCGATTCCAATCACATTATGATCACAGAGTTCACCAACAACCACAAGCTGGACGTCAAGGACATTGGGGAGGCCATCTTCAAGCTTCATGAGAAAATCGAGCACCTCCAAGCCCAGATCTATGACCTGCAAAATCAAAATTGTGAGTATGAATATAGATTCAAGAGGATGAGTTTGGCTGCAGATTTGAGGTTTCAGGAGACCCGATCATCCTTCTATGATGGTGAGCCCATGCCTTGGAAGAAGGACGACAAGCCTACGCCATCAACAAAACCATACCTTCTTCACCAACAAAGAAGAACTGAGTATCTGGTATGGGCACTCCCCTTGGCAACTGCCAAGCTTGGGGTAGTGCCCCGGTATCGGATCACCATCACTCTAATCTTTACCCTTTTTCTTAGTTCCATCCTTTTGATAATATCTTGATCTAGTAGAATAAAAGCTTTTAGTATGATCTAGTTGTGAGTTTTGCTTTATGATCCTTCTATGTAATCGAGTCCGTGAGCTATATATAATAAAGATTAGTGTTGAGTCAAGGTCTTGATTATTTTTCCATGATCTTGAGTGAATAAAAGAATAGAGAAAGAATAAAAAGAAACAAAGAGATCATATGGATCTTATAGAGAGTAATGAGCTCACATAGAAAGAGAATGATGAATAAAAGTTGTTGGGAGTTGACAAACATAGTTTTGGTCATCGTTGCAATTAATAGGAAGTAATAAAGAAAGAGAGGTCTTCACATATAAATATACTATCTTGGACATCTTTTATGATTGTGAGCACTCACTAAAATATGACATGCTAAAGAATTGACGTTGCACAAGGAAGACAACATAATGGGTTATGTTTTCTTACATCTGAGATAAATTATATTGTCTTGGATCATCCAACATGATTGATCTTGCCTTTCCCCCTAATGCTAGCCAAATTCATTGCACCGAGTAGAGATACTACTTGTGCTTCCAAACACCCTTAAACCAGTTTTGCCATGAGAGTCCACCATACCTACCTATGGATTGAATAAGATCCTTCAAGTAAGTTGTCATCGGTGCAAGCAATAAAAAAATTGCTCCCTAATATGTATGACTTATTAGTGTGGGAGAAAATAAGCTTTATACGATCGTGTGACATGGAAGAAATAAAAGCGACAGAATACATAATAAAGGTCCATATCACAAGTGGCAATATAAAGTGATGTTCTTTGCATTAAGATTTTGTGCATTCAACCATAAAAGCGCATGACAACCTCTGCTTCCCTCTGTGAAGGGCCTATCTTTTACTTTTATCTCCTAACTTGCATAAGAGTCATGGTGATCTTCACCTTTCCTTTTTACATTTTATCTTTTGGCAAGCACAACATGTTGGAAAGATCCTGGTATATATGGCTAATTGGATGTGAGTTTTCATGAACTATTATTGTTGACCTTACCCTTGAGGTAAAAGGTTGGGAGGCAAACTATAAGCCCATATCTTTCTCTATGTCCAATTAAAACTCCATACCCATAAGTATTGCGTGAGTGTTAGCAATTGTGAAAGACTATATGATAGTTGAGTATGTGGACTTGCTGAAAATCTCTTATATTGACTCTTTCCTATGTTATAATAAATTGCAATTGCTCCAATGACTGAGATTATAGTTTGTTAGTTTTCAATGAAGTTTATGATTCATACTTGAAATTGTGATTGAATTGTTACTCTAGCATAAGAGATCATATGACAAGAATTATATAAGTTGATGTTCTAAGAATGATCATGATGCCCTCATGTCCATATTTTACTTTTATCGACACCTCTATCTCTAAACATGTGGACATATTTTTCGATTTCGGCTTTCTCTTAAGGACAAGCGAGGTCTAAGCTTGGGAGAGTTGATACGTCCATTTTGCATCATGCTTTTATATCGATATTTATTGCATTATGGGCTGTTATTATACATTATGTCACAATACTTATGCATATTCTCTCTTATTTTACAAGGTTTACATAAAGAGGGAGAATGCTGGCAGGTGGGATTCTGGGCTGGAAAAGGAGCAAATATTAGAGACCTATTCTGCATAGCTCCAAAAGTCCTGAAACTTCACAGAAGTCATTTTCAGAATATATAATAAATACTGAGCGCAAGAAGCTCACCAGGGGGCCACACCCTGCCCACGAGGGTGGGGGCGCACCCTACCCCCCTCGGCGCGCCCCCTACCTCGTGGGCCCCCTGGTGGCCCTCCGGTGGCCATCTTCTGCTATATGGAGTCTTTCGATGAGGAAAAAACCAGAAGCCATCTTTCCGGACGAGACTCCACCACCACGAGGCGAAACCTTGGCGGAACCTATCTAGGGCTCCGGCGGAGATGTTCTGCCGGGGAAACTTCCCTCCGGGAGGGGGAAATCATTGCCATCGTCGTCACCAACGCTCCTCTCATCTGGAGAGGGCAATCTCCATCAACATCTTCACCAGCACCATCCCCTCTCAAAACCCTAGTTCATCTCTTGTATCCAATTCTTGTCTCCAAGTCCGGGATTGGTACCTGTGGGTTGCTAGTAGTGTTAATTACTCCTTGTAGTTGATGCTACTTGGTTTATTTGGTGGAAGATCATATGTTCAGATCCTATATGCATATTAATACCCCTCTGATTATGAACATGAATATTCTTTGTGAGTAGTTACGTTTGTTCCTGAGGACATGGGAGAAGTCTTGCTATTAGTAGTCATGTGAATTTGGTATTCGTTTGATATTTTGATGAGATGCATGTTGTCTCTCCTCTAGTGGTGTTATGTGAATGTCGACTACATAACACTTCACCATTATTTGGGCCTAGAGGAAGGAATTGGGAAGTAATAAGTAGATGATGGATTGCTAGAGTGACAGAAGCTTAAACCCTAGTTTATGCGTTGCTTCGTAAGGGGCTGATTTGGATCCATATGTTTCATGCTATGGTTAGGTTTACGTTAATACTTTTGCTGTAGTTGCGGATGCTTGCAATAGAGGTTAATCATAAGTGGGATGCTTGTCCAACTAAGGACAGTACCCAAGCACCGGTCCACCCACATACCAAATTATCAAAGTACCGAATGCGAATCATATGATCGTGATGAAACCTAGCTTGACGATATTCCCATGTGTCCTCGGGAGCGCTTTACATCATATAAGAGTTTGTCCAGGCTTGTCCTTTGCTACAAAAAGGATTGGGCCACCTTGCTGCACTTTATTTACTTTTGTTACTTGTTGCTTGTTACCAATTATCTTATCACAAAACTATCTGTTACCTATAATTTCAGTGCTTGTAGAGAATACCTTGCTGAAAACCGCTTATCATTTCCTTCTGCTCCTCGTTGGGTTCGACACTCTTACTTATCGAAAGGGCTACGATATATCCCCTATACTTGTGGGTCATCAAGCATCATGAAATTGGTGATGGGGGAAGGTTGATGATGACGATGGTGACGGATTCCCCTCTCCGGAGCCCCGAACGGACTCCAGATCAGCCCTCCCGAGAGAGTTTAGGGCTTGGCAGCGGCTCCGTGTCGTAAAACGCAATGAATCCTTCTCTCTGATTTTTTCCTCCCTGAAAGTGAATATATGGAGTCAAGGTTGAGGTCGGTGGAGCGTCGAGGGGCCCACGAGGCAGGGGCGCGCCCAGGGGGGTAGGGCGCGCCCCCACCCTCGTGGATAGGTGGTGGGCCCCCTGACGTGGATCTTTCTTGGGGGAGTGCCCCGGTATCATATCACCATCACTTTTATCTTTACCATTTTTCTTAGTTTGGTCCTTTTGATAATATCTTGATCTAGTAGAATAAGGTGTTAGTATGATCTAGTTTTGCTTTATGATCCCTCTATGTAATCGAGTCCGTGAGCTATATAATAAAGATTAGTGTTGAGTCAAGGGCTTGATTATTTTGCTATGATCTTGAGGGAATAAAATAAAAGAGGAGAAATAAAAAGAAATAAAGAGATCATATGGATCTTATGGAGAGTAATGAGCTATCATATAAAGAGTATGATGAATAAAAGTTGTTGAGAGTTGACAAACATAGTTTTGGTCATCGTTGCAGTTAATATGAAGTAATAAAGAAAGAGAGATTCACATATAAATATACTATCTTGGACATCTTTTATGATTGTGAGCACTCATTAAAGTATGACATGCTAAGAGTTGACGTTGGACAAGGAAGACAACGTAATGGGTTATGTTTTCTTACATCTGAGATAAATTATATTGTCATGGATCATCCAACATGTTGAGCTTGCCTTTCCCTCTCATTCTAGCCAATTTCTTTGCACCAAGTAGAAATACTACATGTGCTTCCAAATATCCTTAAAACCCAGTTTTGCCATGAGAGTCCACCATACCTACCTATGGATTGAGTAAGATCCTTCAAGTAAGTTGTCATCGGTGCAAGCAATAAAAATTGCTCTCTAAATATGTATGACTTATTAATGTGGAGAAAATAAGTGGTATACGATCTTGTGATGTGGAAGAAATAAAAGCGATGGACTGCATAATAAAGGTCCATATCACAAGTGGCAATATAAAGTGACGTTCTTTTGCATTAAGATTTTGTGCGTCCAACCATAAAAGCGCATGACAACCTCTGCTTCCCTCTGCGAAGGGCCTATCTTTTACTTTTATCTTCAACCTTACATAAGAGACATGGTGATCTTCACCTTTCCTTTTTACATTTTATCCTTTGGCAATCACAATGTGTTGGAAAGATCCTGATATATATAGCTAATTGGATGTGAGTCTTCATGAACTATTATTGTTGACATTACCCTTGAGGTTAAACATTGGGAGGCAAAACTATAAGCCCCTATCTTTCTCTGTGTCCGATTAAAACTTCATACCCATAAATATTGCGTGAGTGTTAGCAATTGTGAAAGACTAAAAGATGGTTGAGTATGTGGACCTGCTGAAAAGCTCTTATATTGACTCTTTCCTATGTTATGATAAATTTCAATTGCCTCAATGACTGAGATTAGAGTTTGTTGGTTCTCAATGAAGTTTATGATTCATACTTGAAATTGTAATTGAATTGTTACTTTAGCATAAGAGATCATATGACAATATATACATATGTTGCTGTTCTAAGAATGATCATGATGCCCTCATGTCCATATTTTATTTTTATCGACACCTCTATCTCTAAACAAGTGGACATATTTTTCAATTTCGGCTTTCGCTTGAGGACAAGCGAGGTCTAAGCATGGGGGAGTTGATACGTCCATTTTGCATCATGCTTTTATATCGGTTTTTATTGCATTATGGGCTGTTATTACACATTATGTCACAATACTTATGCCTATTCTCTCTTATTTTACAAGGTTTGCATGAAGAGGGAGAATGCCGGCAGCTGGGATTCTGGGCTGGAAAAGGAGCAAATATTAGAGACCTATTCTGCACAACTCCAAAAGTCCTGAAACTTCACGGAAGTTATTTCCAGAATATATAAAAAATATTGAGCGAAGAAAGTTCCAGAGGGGGGCCACACCCTGGCCACGAGGGTGGGGGCGCGCCCCCTTCCTCGTGGGCCCCCTGGTGGCCCTTCAATGCCAAAATAATAAGCAAGCTTACGTGATGAAAATCTGCCGCCACGAGGCGGAACCTTGGCGGAACCAATCTAGGGCTCTGACGGAGCTGTTCTGCCGGGGAAACTTCCCTCCGGGAGGGGGAAATCATCACCATCGTCATCACCAACGATCCTCTCATCGGGAGGGGGTCAATCTCCATCAACATCTTCACCAGCACCATCTCATCTCAAACCCTAGTTCATCTCTTGTATCTAATCTTTGTATCCAAACCTCAGATTGGTACCTGTGGGTTGCTAGTAGTGTTGATTACTCCTTGTAGTTGATGTAGTTGGTTTACTTAGTGGAAGATCATATGTTCAAATCCATTATGCATATTAATACCCCTCTGATTATGAACATGAATATGCTTTGTGAGTAGTTATGTTTGTTCCTGAGGACATGGGAGAAGTCTTGCTATTAGTAGTCATGTGAATTTGGTATTCGTTCGATATTTTGATGAGATGTATGTTGTTATCCCTCTAGTGGTGTCATGTGAACGTCGACTACATGACACTTCACCATTGTTTGGGCCTAGAGGGAGGCATTGGGAAGTAATAAGTAGATGATGGGTTGCTAGAGTGACAGAAGCTTAAACCCTAGTTCATGCGTTGCTTCGTAAGGGGGTGATTTGGATCCATATGTTTCATGCTATGGTTAGGTTTACCTTAATACTTCTGTTGTAGTTGCAGATGCTTGCAATAGGAGTTAATCATAAGTGGGATGCTTGTCCAAGTAAGGACAGTAACCAAGCACCGGTCCACCCAGATATCAAATTATCAAAGTACCAAACGCGAATCATATGAACGTGATGAAAACTAGCTTGACGATAATTCCCATGTGTCCTCGGGAGCACTTTCCTTCATATAAGAGTTGGCCGGGCTTGTCCTTTGCTACAAAAAGGATTGGGACATCTTGCTGAACCTTATTTACTTTTATTACTTGTTACTCGTTACAAATTACCTTATCACAAAACTATCTGTTACCGATAATTTCAGTGCTTGTATAGAATACCTTGTTGAAAACCGCTTATCATTTCCTTCTGCTCCTCGTTGGGTTCGACACTCTTACTTATCGAAAAGGCTACGATAGATCCCCTACACTTTTGGGTCATCAAGACTCTTTTCTGGCGCCGTTGCCGGGGAGTGAAGTGCCTTTGGTAGGGAAAAATTTATATAGTGTGCTGAAATTTACTATCACTTGTTACTATGGAAAGTAATCCTTTGAGGGGCTTGTTCGGGGTATCTTCACCTCGACCGGTAGAGCAAATAGTTGCTCCTCAACCTACTGAACCGACTAAAAATGTTTACTTTGAAATTACTTCGGGTATGATAGAGAAACTACTGGCTAATCCTTTTGCAGGAGATGGAACATTACATCCCGACTTACACTTAATCTATGTGGATGAAGTTTGTGGATTATTTAAGCTTGCAGGTATTCCCGATGATGTTATCAATAAGAAGGTCTTCCCTTTATCTTTGAAGGGAGATGCATTGACATGGTATAGGCCACCTGATGATATGGGATCATGGGACTACAAACGGTTGAAATTGGAATTCCATCAGAAGTTTTATCCTATGCATCTTGTTCATCGTGATCGCAATTATATATATAATTTTTGGCCTCGCAAAGGAGAAAGCATCTCTCAAGCTTGGGGTAGGCTTAAGTCAATGTTATATTCATGCCCCAATCATGATCTCTCAAGAGAAATGATTATTCAAAACTTTTATGCTCGGCTTTCTGACAACAATCGCTCCATGCTCGATACTTCTTGTACTGGTTCCTTTATGATGAAGACTGTTGAATTCAAATGGAATTTATTGGAGAGAATTAAACACAACTCTGAAGATTGGGATCTTGACGAAGGTAAGGAGTCAGGTATAACACCTAAGTTTGATTGTGTTAAATCTTTTATGGATACTGATGTTTTTTGTAAGTTTAGCACTAAATATGGACTTGACTCTGAGATAGTAGCTTCTTTCTGTGAATCTTTTGCTACTCATGTTGATCTCCCTAAGGAGAAGTGGTTTAAATATAATCCTCCCATTGAAACAAAAGTAGTTGCACCTATTAAAGTTGAAGAAAAAACTATCACTTATGATGATCATGTTTTTCCCACTGCTTATGTTGAGAAACCACCTTTCCCCATTAGAATTAAGGATCGTGCTAAAGCTTCAACTGTAGTCAACAAGAGTAATATTAGGACACACAAACCCCCTGAGCAAGTTAAAGTTGAACCTAATATTGCTATTGTTAAAGATCTCTTGGCTGATAATATTGATGGGCATGCTATTTACTTTTGTGATGAGACTGCTAGAATTGCTAAACCTGGTGCTAAAGATAAACATAGACCTGTGGTAGGCATGCCTGTTATTTCTGTTAAAATAGGAGATCATTATTATCATGGCTTGTGTGATATGGGTGCTAGTGCTAGTGCAATACCTATTTCCTTATACAAAGAAATTATGCATGATATTGCACCAGCTGAGATAGAAGATATCGATGTTACCATTAAGCTTGCTAATAGAGATACTATTTCACCAATTGGGATTGTTAGAGACGTTGAAGTCTTGTGTGGGAAGGCTAAATATCCTACTGATTTCCTTGTTCTTGGTTCCCCTCAAGATAGCTTTTGTCCCATTATATCTGGTAGACCCTTCTTGAATACTGTTAATGCTAAGATAGATTGCAAGAAGGATGTTGTTACTATTGGTTTGGATGAAATTTCGTAGACAACCCCGTGATGAAGAATTGACTAATAAAGATGAAATTATTGGTCTTGATTCTATTGCTGTGCCTCCTAATGATCATTTAGAACAATATTTGCTAGACCATGAGAATGATATGTTTATGAATGAAAGAAGGGAAATAGATGAAGTATTCTTTAAACAAGGACCTATTCTGAAACACAACTTGCCTATTGAAATCCTAGGGGATCCTCCTCCACCCAAGGGTGATCCCGTGTTTGAGCTTAAACCTTTACCTGATACTCTTAAATATGCTTATCTTGATGAAAAGAAGATATATCCTGTTATTATTAGTGCTAACCTTTCAGAGCATGAAGAAAATAAATTATTGAAAACTCTGAAGAAGCACTGTGCTGCTATTGGATATACTCTTGATGATCTTAAGGGCATCAGTCCCACTCTATGTCAACACAAAATAAATTTGGAGAAGGATAACAAAACGGTTATTGATCACCAACGACGGCTAAATCCTAAGATGAAAGAAGTGGTAAGAAAGGAAATATTAAAGCTCCTTGAGGCAGGTATAATTTATCCCGTTGCTGATAGTTAGTGGGTAAGTCTTGTCCATTGTGTCTGTCGGTGTCAAAACCAGCGGATCTCTGGTAGGGGGTCCCGAACTATGCGTCTAAGGCGGATGGTAACAGGAGGTAGGGGACACAATGTTTACCCAGGTTCGGGCCCTCTTGATGGAGGTAATACCCTACGTCCTGCTTGATTGTTCTTGATGATATGAGTATTACAAGAGTTGGTCTACCACGAGATCAGAGAGGCTAAACCCTAGAAGCTAGCCTATGGTATGATTGTATCTTGTCCTACGGACTAAAACCCTCCGGTTTATATAGACACTGGAGGGGGCTAGGGTTACACAAGGTCGGTTACAAAGGAGGAAATATACATATCTGTATTGCCTAGCTTGCCTTCCACACCAAGTAGAGTCCCATCCGGACACGGGACAAAGTCTTCAATCTTGTATCTTCATCGTCCAACAGTCCGGCCAAAGGATATAGTCCGGCTGTCCGGAGACCCCCTAATCCAAGACTCCCTCAGTAGCCCCTGAACCAGGCTTCAATGACGATGAGTCCGGCACGCAGTGTTGTCTTCGGCATTGCAAGGCGGGTTCCTCCTCCGAATACACCATGGAAGAGTTTGAGTGCAAGGCTAGTGTCCGACCCTGCAAAATAAGTTCCACATACCATTGTAGAGAGAATAATACTTGCACAAATCTAATCTGCTGACACGTTTTGATAGTATGACATCACTTCATGGCCCGCTTTTCTTAACCAGCTCCGCACATATCGCGAGGCGGTTTTCTTGACACGTCTTGTCAAAGCAGAGATCGTGTTCCCCTTATCACGGGATTCTCATCTATACGGACGTGGGTAACCCAACCGTGCCATCAATTACGGCGCCTGGGGACTAAGCGGTTTTGCCAGGCAAGTGGGGAGACTCATCGCCTCCTCCGCCCTTATAAAGGGACAAAGATTTACTTTTTTCACCCACGCCTTCTTCCTTCTCGCTTACCCATTCCCGCACACCCGAGCTCTAGCGCCCAAGCTCGTGTTCTTCTTCTCGAACCACTCCAATCATGCCCGGAGCAGGAGGCAAGTGGATGGTCTCCTCCGTCACGGAGGAGAACATCAAAAAGTTACGGGAAGCCGGATACCTAGCTACGAATATCGCGCACCGGTTGCCGAATGCGGGGCAGATCGTCCCAACGCCTAAACCCCATGAGAGGGTAGTTTTTCTTACCCATTTTGTCCGCGGACTGGGATTTCCTCTCCACCCGTTCGTCTGCGGGCTCATGTTCTACTACGGGCTGGATTTTCATGATCTGGCCCCCAACTTTATCCTCAACATCTTGGCGTTTATCGTCGTGTGCGAGGCCTTCCTCCGCATCAGGTCCCACTTCAGCCTATGGCTAAAAACCTTCAATGTCAAACCGAAGGTGGTGGGTGGCCAGCAAGCCGAGTGCGGAGGTGCCATGGTGGGCAAGATGCCTAATGTCACCTGGCTCAAGGGTACCTACGTGGATACCATAAAGGGGTGGCAATCAGGGTGGTTCTACATCACCGAGCCGCGCGACTCCAACTGGGTGGCGGCCCCCGAATTTCGATCTGGAATCCCCACGTGGCTCACCTCCTCGAAAAAGAAGGGCCTGTCCTGGGGTTCTTCGGTAGAGCTGACCGGACTCCAGACCTGCATCCAGAACATGATGAACAAGAAAATCAAGCTCGTCAACGTGGTCCAGGTTATGCTCTTCCACCGGATCCTTCCATGCCAACAACGGGCATTTGTTTTGTGGGAGTTCGACTTGGCCCAGCACCAGACGCTGCGAGAGCTCTACGACACGACGCAGGAGGACATCTGGAGGGTGCTGTTCAAGGGCGCTGAGATGCCTCTCTCCCTCATCGAGGACCGCGGACTCAGCGCAAAGCGCCGCGCCCATCCGGTAGGCTTTTATATCTCTCAGGGTATTTATTTGCCCTGGTTATGTGCTGGATCTAAGCTTTCATGTCATTAACAGGACTGGATAAAGACAGCGGAGCAGCTTGATTGCCCAGCCCCCCTGCCCGAAGATCTTGCAAACGCTCTTCTAACGAAGATGCTGACTCCGGCACCTTACGAGGTGCCGGAAAAGAAGGCCAAGAAGAAGGCCGCGGGGACCCGAAAGGGTCTCCGGTGCAAGGTTCTATCAGACTCATCATCTGATGAGTCTGACGCGCACTCCTCCCACGAAAACAAGGAGGAGGAGAAAAGTTCTCCTCCCCAGCCGAGGGAGATAAGAAAAGGAAGGCCGACCCATCCGGGGAGGCCGAAGGGTCCAAGAAGGGAAAGACCCTCCCTCCGGACTGTGCCACCACAGCCGCCGATAGCGGCGACGAGTGGCTACCCAGGGACAAGCCCCTGGCGAAGTCGTAAGTGACCGGGCACCATAGTACTTCATGGTATGTTTTATTGTACTGCCTTTGCTCATGTCGAACATGATTATGCAGTCCGGCCCGAGCTCATCTCGACGTACCCTCGTCGAGCGGCTCTTTGGGCTTGTCGGATATGAACAACAGTTCTCCTCCGACGGCTTCCACCCCTCGCCCTACGAACAACGCCGAGGTATTGTCTCAAAAGGCACCGAGCCAAGGGGAGATGATCTTGGGGGCACCTCACGGCGACCTCCCGGACCCTGGGTACCAAGGGAGCGAGGCTCCTACAGGCTTCGAGTTCGGGCCCTAGCCGGACACTGCGCCGGAACCTTCGATGGCTCGGGACTCCGGCAGGCAGTCCCCCATTAAGGGGGGCCAACCATCCATGCCGGTGTCCTCTGTCCAACTAGAGGCACCGGACAACTTGCTGGAAGCGCTTCACAATGCTTCCATCGATGAAGAGCACCGCACTATCATGAGTGCGGTGGTCAAGAAGGTTCAGTCCGCCAAAAATGGACTAACCGAAGCTTGCGCGAGCCTCCTAACAGGCTTTGAGGTAACAAAATATAAGAAAATATTACCGCATAGATTGTAGCCCTTGATGCTCTATTCGGTGTTCGCGAAGAAAAGCCGAATAGAGTATCAAATGTTAACTCAGGAGTCTAATTAGAGTATGTCTATGTGTATGTGCAGGCTTCCCTGCTGGCCGCTGCCACATGTACTGTGGAGGTCTCTGCGCTAAAGCAGGCCCTGAAGCAGTCCGAGGACGAGCTCGGCCTTACCAAGGGGCAGCTCGAAGAGAGCAAAGGTAAGATATACCCCAGTTTATATAGTTAAAAAGAAGTATGGTGTAAAGTAATAGGATCATCATGAATTTGTCAGGGGCCACGACCGAGGTGGAGACCCTGAGGAAGGCATTGTCCGAGGCCGAAGACAAAGCGGCCAAAGAACGCATTGAACGGGAGAAACAAGAAGCCCGAGTGGGCAAGGTGCAACAAGAGCTCGAGGCTCTTACCAAAAAGAACGAGTCCTTGGAGCTTGACTCCAAGACGCGAGAGTCCGAGCTCGCGCAGGCGCTTGAAAGCGTCCAGAGCGCCAAGGCCGAAGCCCACAAGGCCCTCCAGGAGATTGATGCGGCGAAGAAGATAGCAGCGGGTAAGGCATTCAATATGCAACGCAAGCATGTGAAGGAGACTTTCCTTTTTCTTACCCGAGTTCGGAGCTCTCCAGGAGCGTTTGCAGATCTTCCCCGCAATGTGCTAGATGCCGCGGAGTTTTACCGGGCTGAGGAGGGGAGCTCAACGGAGAAGTTGTTCTGGTCTCAGTATACTGGGACCGAACACCCCGTGTCCTTGAGCAACCAGCTGAAGCAGTTGGTCGAACTTCACAAGGCGGCCGAATAGGCCATGAGGGGCCTTATAGTCCGGATGTGGCCTGGCGAGCCCCTGTCCGGCAGCTACTTCGGTCTAGTGAGGCGGCTTGTGGAAGCCTGCCCATGTCTTGAAGTCATCAAGCGGTCCGTCTGCATCGAAGGTGCACGCAGGGCTTTTGCCCGGGCGAAGGTGCACTGGGCGAAGCTGGACGCCGTGAAGCTGGTGAAGGAGGGGCCGCCGGAGGGCAAGGAGCATCGCTACCCTGAGAATTACTATGAGAGCGTCCTGAAGGGTTCCCGCTTAGTGGCGGATGAGTGTGCCAAGGATGTAATTTTTGAATGAACATGCCCATGTGATCCTGTAATATGAAACAAGTTCTTTTGCGCCATGCGACGCTTTCTTAATTTAAAATATTACCTTCTGTGCGGCCGTTTATAAAATCTGATAGTTGGCCAGTCGTCGGCTTCTACCCCCATGTAACTAGTAGTGGGGTGTTCGGGGTAAATCTGAACACTCTTTACGCCAATTTTGGGTCCTTCGAGGGAGGTGTTCAGCGCAACGAACCGGGCAATCGGACTATAATGCTTTATCACTCTCACTTAGCCATAGAAGTCTATGATTTTAAATTTTTGGCGAAGCCCCTGGCATTCGGAGGGCCGAATTTGGGGCGTTATACACGCCTAAGCCGGACAAGGCCGACTCCTCGCCCGAAGCGGAAAAAGTCTTTAAGGACTTGAGACCTCTTGAACAGCGACCAGTCTCTTGCCTTATCATGACAGTCGGTTTTTGGTTTTCTCTACTGAGGTGCTCGTCCGGAAGAACCGGGATACAATCGCAGTAGTTCTCCCACCGCTACCTTAGCCGATATAGCGGAACGTAAGGTACCAAAGCATGGGAGGGGCAACCCAACATTTGACCCAAGACATGATTCGGAGCTGATGCATATAATGCTATAAGTTCGGGGTGCCGCACTGTCGAAAGTGTTCGGACTTCTTGCGTCGTATTATGGGGTAAACGAGAGCCCCTGGCGTACTGACCGTACCCGAGCGTGCAGGTGCGGAATGTCGTAAATGGACATATAAGAGAAAGAGAAAAACTTAAATAATGCAATGACAGATTAATAATATGCATTGTTATTTGAATAATACGTCGAAGCGTACTAGTACAAGTAGTGCAATAAGCATAAAGTAGGACAATTCGAAATGTCCTATCCCAAGGCAACCTACACATAAATAGTGAAAAGCGGGTATATCAAGTATTACTAGAGACCACCTGGCGGTTCCCGTGTTCATCTTAGCTTCTTGCCGCCTTGGTTGTTGCTTCCGGAATGTGTCCGGCAATCGGACTGCCGGAAAGGGCTTCCGAAGAGTTAGGCCCTGAAAGAGAAAAGGAATGTCAAAGGTATATAGCCCCTGGTGTGGTTAAGCCACAATGTGGGGCGTGTCCTGATTGTGCCCCCGCCTATGTCCATGGTATTTTCAATGCGTAGTTATGTACGCGCGGCACGAATTTCTTCGCTGCACTGGGACTGGGACGGGGGCCGGATTGCTAAGCGAGCGCTGATCGCGCCAGGCGATCCTGTTGCAGATTGTTCTGGACTCGCTTGAAGGTGTCCGGGGGCTGTAACACCGAATGAGTGGTCTGCCTGAACAGACTGCTTTGTGCCTCTGCTTCAAGGGCCGCAGTGTGCTCTTCCGTACGGAGCGAGTGTTCTGTGTTTCCATTTACTGTTATGACCCCGCGGGGTCCTGGCATCTTGAGCTTGAGGTATGCGTAATGCGGCACTGCATTGAATTTTGCAAATGATGTCCGTCCGAGCAGTGCATGATAGCCACTGCGAAACGGGATGATGTCGAAGATTAACTCTTCGCTTCGGAAGTTATCCGGTGATCTGAAGACCACTTCCAGTGTGATTGAGCCTGTGCAATGGGCCTCTACACCTGGGATGACGCCTTTAAAGGTGGTTTTGCTGGGTTTGATCCTTGAGGGATCGATACCCATTTTTCACACTGTATCCTGATAAAGCAGGTTCAGGCTGCTGTCGCCGTCCATAAGGACTCGAGTGAGGTGAAATCCGTCAATGATGGGGTCTAGGACCAGTGCGGCGGATCCGCCATGACGGATGCTAGTGGGGTGGTCCCAGCGATTGAAGGTGATCGGACAAGCAGACCATGGGTTGAACTTCGAGGCGATGGGCTCCATCGCGTAGACGTCCCTTAGTGCACGCTTCCGCTCCCTCTTGGGAATGTGGGTTGCGTATATCATGTTCACCGTCTTCACTTTTGGGGGAAACCCCTTCTGTCCTCCTGGGTTCGGCGACCGGGGCTTCTCCTCGTCATCGCTATGCAGCTCCTTGTCCTTGTTTTCAGCATTTAACTTGCCGACCTGCTTGAACACCCAGCATTCTCTGTTGGTGTGATTGGCTGGCTTGTCAGGGGTGCCGTGGATTTGACACGAGCGATCCAGTATGCGATCCAGACTGGACGGAGCCGGAGTATTTCTTTTAAATGCATTTTTCCGCTGACCGGATCTAGAGCCTCTGAATTCGGCATTGACTGCCGTATCTTCGGTGTTATCGCCGTTATTGCGGCGCTTTGGTCTATTACGATGCTGCCTACCGTTAACGTCTTTGGTATCCGAGGTATCTGGATTCCTTGATGTGTTGTTGCTGCGAGCCAACCAGCTGTCCTCGCCCGCGCAAAAGCGGGTCATGAGTGTTGTGAGGGCTGCCATAGATTTCGGCTTCTCCTGGCCGAGGTGGCGGGCAAGCCACTCATCGCGGATGTTATGCTTGAATGCCGCTAGGGCTTCTGCATCCGGACAGTCTACAATTTGATTTTTCTTAGTCAGGAACCGTGTCCAGAATTGTCTGGCCGATTCCCCTGGCTGCTGGGTTATGTGGCTCAAGTCATCAGCATCCGGTGGCCGCACATAAGTGCCCTGGAAGTTGTCAAGAAATGCATCTTCCAAATCCTCCCAACTGCCAACGAAGTCTGCTGGCAAGCTATTCAGCCAATGCCGAGCTGGTCCTTTGAGTTTTAGTGGGAGGTACTTGATGGCATGTAGATCGTCACCGCGAGCCATGTGGATATGAAGGAGGGAATCCTCAATCCATACAGCGGGATCTATTGTGCCATCGTATGATTCGATATTTACGGGTTTGAAACCCTCCGGGAATTCATGATTCATAACTTCATCAGTGAAGCATAGGGGGTGTGCAGCGCCTCTGTGCCGGGCTATATCTCGACGTAGTTCGTATGAGTCTTGTCTGCTCTATTCGGCCCGGCCGGATTTACTCTTGGTGTATCTGACGCGACGATCATTGTCCCGTGTGGGCGCACATGCCCGTGTCCCGTATATTGACCTTGTGATTTTTGCCTTACTCTCCAAGACGTCTCGCAGGTCCTCTGTGTTGCCCTGGGCCTTAGTATTTTTAACTGAGTGGCGACGGGGTGCGGTCTGAATTTTATGCTGAAACGCCTCTCTGGCTCGGCCGCGTAGTGGCCGGTCAGCCGCATCGTACACTGGTGAATGAGGTTTCAATGCTTCCTCCTCGAGGTGAGGTAGCAACCTGCGTTTTGGGTAACTCTTGGACGGGCGCTCGAGTTCATGCTCCTTGGCCGCAAGGACTTCGGTCCATCTGTCTGCTAGCAGGTCTTGATCAGCTTGAAGCTGTTGTTGTTTCTTCTTTAGGCTATTTGTTGTGGCCATAAGCCGGCTCTTGAAGCGCTCTTGCTCGACAGGGCCCTCAGGCATGATAAACTCGTCGTCGCTGAGGCTCGCCTCGTCTTCGAAGAGACGCATGTAATTGTCCTCCTCCAGTTCTCCATCTGCTGCCTGCTCTGGAGGGCTAGCTTGTTTGTCCTCTAGCTCTACACCGTGCTAGAGGGGATTGTTGTTGTCTTCGGCGCTATCCGGAGTGTTATTATCTCCTGTGCCGGTATCACTGCTCTTGCTGTGGCGGGACTTAGAGCGGCGGCGCTGACATCGGCGCTTGGGTTGCTTCTTGGAGGGGCCATCCTCCGTTGTCTCGTCGCCATTGGCTTCTTTGGGGGTGTCCACCATGTATATATCATATGATGAGGTGGCGGCCCAATGCCCCGAGGGCGGTGGACCCTGTTCGTCTCCGGCTTCGTCGTCCATACCGTCGAAGTCTTTGGAGCCGAAGTCGAGCATGTCGGTTAAGTCGTCGACAGTGGTGATATGTCTCCAACGTATCTATAATTTTTGATTGCCCCATGCTATATTATCTACTGTTTTAGACATTATTGGGCTTTATTATCCACTTTTATATTATTTTTGGGACTAACCTATTAACCGGAGGCCCAGCCCAGAATTGCTGTTTTTACCTGTTTTAGGGTTTCGAAGAAAAGGAATATCAAACGGAGTCCAAACGGAATGAAACCTTCGGAAACGTGATTTTCTCATCAAATAAGATCCAGGAGACTTGGACCCTCCGTCAAGAAAGCCACGAGGTGGTCACAAGGGTGGAGGGCGCGCCCCTACCTCGTGGGCCCCTCGAACCTCCACCGACGTACTTCTTCCTCCTATATATATCCACGTACCCCCAAACGATTGGGGACGGAGCCAAAAACCTAATTCCACTGCCGCAACTTTCTGTATCCACGAGATCCCATCTTGGGGCATGTTCCGGAGCTCCGCCGGAGGGGGCATCGATCATGGAGGGCTTCTACATCATCATCCAAGCCCCTCCAATGAAGTGTGAGTAGTTTACTTTAGACCTACGGGTCCATAGTTAGTTCTCTCTTTTTGGATCTCAATACAATGTTCTCCCCCTTTGTTGTGGAGATCTATTCGATGTAATCTTCTTTTTGCGGTGTGTTTGTTGAGACCGATGAATTGTGGGTTTATGGTCCAGTCTATCTATGAATAATATTTGAATCTTCTCTGAATTATTTTATGTATGATTAGTTATCTTTGCAAGTCTCTTCGAATTATCAGTTTGGTTTGGCCTACTAGATTGGTTTTTCTTGCCATGGGAGAAGTGCTTAGCTTTGGGTTCGATCTTGCGGTGTCATTTCCCAGTGACAAAAGGGGCAGCAAGGCACGTATTGTATTGTTGCCATCGAGGATAACAAGATGAGTTTTTTATCATATTGCATGAAACTATCCCTCTACATCATGTCATCTTGCTTAAGGCGTTACTCTGTTTTCAACTTAATACTCTAGATGCATGCTGGATAGCGGTCGATGAGTGGAGTAATAGTAGTAGATGCAGAATCGTTTCGGTCTACTTGTCTCAGACGTGATGCCTATATACATGATCATACCTAGATATTCTCATAACTATGCTCAATTCTGTCAATTGCTCAACAGTAATTTGTTCACCCACCGTAGAATACTTATGCTCTTGAGAGAAGCCACTAGTGAAACCTATGGCCCCCGGGTCTCTTTCTCATCATATCAATCTCCATCACTTTATTATTGTTTTTCTTTTACTTTGCTTTTACTTTATTTACTTTGCATCTCTATACCAAAAATACCAAAATATTATTTATCATCTCTATCAGACCTCACTTTCGTAAGTGACCGTGAAGGGATTGACAACCCCTAAGCACGTTGGTTGCGTTGAGCTATTGTTTTTGTGTAGGTACGAGGGACTCAAGCGTAGCCTCCTACTGGATTGATACCTTGGTTCTCAAAAACTGAGGGAAATACTTATGCTACTTTGCTGCATCATCCCTTCCTCTTCGGGGAAATCCAACGCTGTGCTCAAGAGGTAGCAAGAAGAATTTCTGGCGCCGTTGCCGGGGAGTCTGCGCAAAAGTCAACATACCAAGTACCCATCACAATCCCTATCTCCCGCATTACATTATTTTCCATTTGCCTCTCGTTTTCCTCTCCCCCACTTCACCCTTGCCGTTTTATTCGCCCTCTCTCTCTATCCTTCCTCCCTCTCTATTTGCCTCTTTTTGCCTGTTTGCTTTTTGTTTGCTCGTGTGTTTGATTGCTTGTCTGTCGCGATGGCTCAAGATAATATTAAATTGTGTGACTTCACCAATACCAACAACAATGATTTCCTTAGCACTCCGATTGCTCCTCTTACCGATGCTGAATCTTGTGAAATTAATACTGCTTTGTTGAATCTTGTCATGAAAGATCTGTTCTCCGGCCTTCCTAGTGAAGATGCCGCTACCCATCTTAATAGCTTCGTTGATTTGTGTGACATGCAAAAGAAAAAATATGTCAATAATGATATTGTTAAATTGAAGCTATTTCCTTTTTCGCTTAGAGATCGTGCTAAAGTTTGGTTTTCATCTTTGCCTAAAAATAGTATTGATTCATGGAACAAGTGCAAAGATGCTTTTATCTCTAAGTATTTTCCTCCCACTAAGATCATCTCTCTTAGAAACGATATTAGGAATTTTAAACAACTTGATCATGAACATGTTGCACAAGCTTGGGAGAGAATGAAATTAATGATACGTAATTGCGCTACTCATGGTTTGAATTTGTGGATGATTATACAAAAATTTTATGCCGAATTGAATTTTGCTTCTAGAAATCTTTTAGATTCGGCCGCGGGAGGCACTTTTATGGAAATCACTTTAGGAGAAGCTACTAAACTCCTAGATAATATTATGATTAATTATTCTCAATGGCATACTGAAAGATCTACTAAAAAGGTGCATGCGGTAGAAGAAATTAATGTTTTGAGTGGAAAGATGGATGAACTTATGAAATTATTTGCTAATAAGAGTGTTTCTTCTGATCCTAATGATGTGCCCTTGTCTACTTTGATTGAGAATAATAATGAATCTATGGATGTGAATTTTGTTGGTAGGAACAATTTTGGTAACAACGCATATAGAGGAAATTTTAATCCTAGGCCTTATCCTGGTAATCCCTCTAATAATTATGGTAATTCCTACAACAATTCTTATGGAAATTATAATAAGATGCCCTCTGATTTTGAATCTAATATTAAAGAATTTATTTCTTCACAAAAGAATTGTAATGCTATGATTGAAGAAAAATTGCTTAAGATTGATGATTTGGCTAGGAACGTTGATAGAATTGCTCTTGATGTTGATTCTTTGAAACTTAGATCTATTCCACCTAAGCATGATATCAGTGAGTCTCTCAAATCCATGAGAATTTCCATTGACGAGTGCAAAGAATGAACCGCTAGGATGCGTGCTAAGAAAGATGCCTTTATAAAAGCGTGTTCTTCTAGTTCCTATGAAAATAATGATGAAGATCTAAAAGTTATTAATGTGTCCCCTATTAAATCTTTGTTTTGCAATATGAATCTTGATAATGATGGGACTGAATATGATCCACCTTTACCTAGAAGGCATTCCAATAATTCTGAATCTTTTGATCTTGATGCTAAATTTGATAAAAGTGGGATTGAAGAAATTAAAACCCTAGATGTTGCTAAACCCACTATTATGGATTTCAAGGAATTTAACTATGAAAACTGCTCTTTAATTGATTGTATTTCCTTGTTGCAATCTGTTCTAAAATCTCCTCACGCTTATAGTCAAAATAAAGCGTTTACTAAACATATCGTTGATGCCTTGATGCAATCTTATGAAGAAAAACTTGAATTGGAAGTTTCTATCCCTAGAAAACTTTATGATGAGTGGGAACCTACTATTAAAATTAAAATTAAAAATTATGAGTTTTATGCTTTGTGTGATTTGGGTGCTAGTGTCTCTACTATTCCCAAAACTTTGTGTGATTTGCTAGATTTCCGTGATTTTGATGATTGCTCTCTAAACTTGCATCTTGCGGATTCTACTATTAAGAAACCTATGGGAAGAATTAATGATGTTCTTATTGTTGCTAATAGGAATTATGTGCCCATAGATTTTATCGTTCTTGATATAGATTGCAATCCTTCTTGCCCTATTATTCTTGTAGACCTTTCCTTAGAACGGTTGGTGCAATTATTGATATGAAGGAAGGGAATATTAGATTTCAATTTCCATTAAAAAAGGGCATGGAACAATTCCCTAGAAAGATAATAAAATTACCATATGAATCTATCATGAGAGCCACTTATGGATTGCCTACCAAAGATGGCAATACCTAGATCTATTCTTGCTTGTTATGCCTAGCTAGGGGCGTTAAACGATAGCGCTTGTTGGGAGGCAACCCAATTTTTTTTCCTTGCTTTTTTCTCCTGTTTAGTAATAAATAAATTATCTATCCTCTGTTTTGGTTGTGTTTTTTGTGTTTAATTAGTGTTTGTGCCAAGTAGAACAGTTGGGAAGACTTGGGGAAAGTCTTGTTGAACTTGCTGTAAAAAGCAGAAACTTTAGCGCTCACGAGAACAGCTGTCATTTTTATTTGGAGAGTGATATTTAGTTAATTCTTTTTTAATATGATTAATAGATAAAGTCCTCACGTCCAGAAATTTATTTTAGAATTTTTGGGGTTCCAGATCTTGTGCTAGCTACAGATTACTACAGACTGTTCTGTTTTTGACAGATTCTGTTTTTCGTGTGTTGTTTGCTTATTTTGATGAATCTATGGCTAGGAAAATAGTTTATAATCCATATAGAAGCTGGAATGCAGTAGGTTTAACACCAATATAAATAAATAATGAGTTCATTACAGTACCTTGAAGTGGTCTTTTGTTTTCTTTCGCTAACGGAGCTCACGAGATTTTCTACTTTAAGTTTTGTGTTGTGAAGTTTTCAAGTTTTGGGTAAAGATTTGATGGATTATGGAAGAAGGAGTGGAAAGAGACTAAGCTTGGGGATGATCATGGCACCCCCAAGATAATCTAAGGACACCTAAAAGCCAAAGTTTGGGGATGCCCCGGAAGGCATCCCCTCTTTCATCTACTTCTATCGGTAACTTTACTTGGAGCTATATTTTTATTCACCACATGATATGTGTTTTGCTTGGAGCGTCTTTTACGATTTGATTCTTTGATTGTTAGTCTACCACAATAATCCTTGATGTACACACCTTTTGAGAGAGCCATACATGATTTGGAATTTGATAGAATACTCTATGTGCTTCACTTATATCTTTTGAGCTTTATAGTTTTGCTCTAGTGCTTCACTTATATATTTTAGAGCATGGTGGTGGATTTGTTTTATAGAAACTATTGTTCTCTCATGCTTAACTTAGATTATTTTGAGAGTATTAATAGCATGGTAATTTTCTTAAAATCCTAATATGCTTGGTATGCAAGATTAATAATAAAACTTTTGTATGAGTGTGTTGAATACTAAGAAAAGTTTGATGCGTGATGATTGTTGTGAGATATGGACGTAATAATATCAAAGTAATGCTAGTTGAGTAGTTGCGAAATTGAGAAATACTTGTGTTGAAGTTTGCAAGTCCCGTAGCATGCACGTATGGTAAACGTTATGCAACAAATTTGAAACATGAGGTGTTATTTGATTGTCTTCCTTATGAGTGGCGGTCGGGGACGAGCAATGGTCTTTTCCTACCAATCTATCCCCCTAGGAGCATGCACGTATTGCCGAGGTTTTTGATGACTTGTAGATTTTTGCAATAAGTATGTGAGTTCTTTATGACTAATGTTGATTCCATGGATTATACACACTCTCACCCTTCCATCCTTGCTAGCCTCTTCAGTACCGTGCATTGCCCTTTCTCTCATTGAGAGTTGGCGCAAACTTCACCGGTGCATCCAAACCCCGTGATATGATACGCTCTTTCACACATAAACCTCCTTATATCTTCCTCAAAACAGCCACCATACCTACCTATTATGGCATTTCCATAGCCTTTCCAAGATATATTGCCATGCAACTTTCCGTCATTCCGTTCATCATGAAACATTCATCATTGTCATATTGCCTAGCATGATCATGTAGTTGACATAGTATTTGTGGCAAAGCCACCGCTCATAATTCTTTCATACATGTCACTCTTGGTTCATTGCATATCCCGGTACACCGCCGGAGGCATTCATATAGAGTCATCTTTGTTCTAGTATCGAGTTGTATTCATTGAGTTGTAAATAAATAGAAGTGTGCTGATCATCATTATTAGAGTATTGTCCCAAGTGAGGAATAAAAAAAGAAAGGCCATAAAAAAGAAGGCCCAAAAAATGAGAGAAAAAGAGAGAAGGGACAATGTTACTATCCTTTTACCACACTTGTGCTTCAAAGTAGCACCATGATCTTCATAGTAGAGAGTCTCTCATGTTATCACTTTCATATACTAGTGGGAATTTTCATTATAGAACTTGGCTTGTATATTCCAACAATGGGCCTCCTCAAGTGCCCTAGGTCTTCGTGAGCAAGCAAGTTGGATGCACACCCACTAGTTTCTTTTGTTGAGCTTTCATACATTTATAGCTCTAGTGCATCCGTTGCATGGCAATCCCTACTCCTTGCATTAACATCAATCGGTGGGCATCTCCATAGCCCATTGATTAGCCTCGTTGATGTGAGACTTTCTCCTTTTTTGTCTTCTCCACATAACCCCCTCATTATATTCTATTCCACCCATAGTGCTATGTCCATGGCTCGCGCTCACATATTGTGTGAAAGTTTATAGGTTTGAGATTACTAAAGTATGAAACAATTGCTTGGCTTGTCATCGGGGTTGTGCATGATGAGAGCATTCTTGTGTGACGAAAATGAAACATGACTAAACTATATGATTTTGTAGGGATGAACTTTATTTGGCCTTGTTATTTTGAGAAGACATAATTGCTTAGTTAGTATGCTTGAAGTATTATCATTTTTATGTCAATATGAACTTTTGTCTTGAATCTTTCGGATCTGAATAATCATACCACAATTAATAAGAATTACATTAAAATTATGTCAAATAGCACTCCGCATCAAAAATTCTGTTTTTATCATTTACCTACTCGAGGACGAGCAGGAATTTAGCTTGGGGATGCTTGATACGTCTCCAACGTATTTATAATTTTTTATTGCTCCATGCTATATTATCTACTTTTTTAGACATTATTGGGCTTTATTATCCACCTTTATATTATTTTTGGGACTAACCTATTAACCGGAGGCCCAACCCAGAATTGTTGTTTTTTTGCCTGTTTTAGGGTTTCGAAGAAAAGGAATATCAAACGGAGTCCAAAAGGAATGAAACCTTCGGAAATGTGATTTTCTCATCAGATAAGATCCAGGAGACTTGGACCCTCCGTCAAGAAAGCCATGAGGTGGTCACGAGGGTGGAGGGTGCGCCCCTGCCTCATGGGCCCCTAGAAGCTCCACCGACGTACTTCTTCCTCCTATATATATCCACGTACCCCCAAACGATCGGGGACGAAGCCAAAAACCTAATTCCACCGCCGCAACTTTCTGTATCCACGAGATCCCATCTTGGGGCCTGTTCCGGAGCTCCGCCGGATGGGGCATCGATCACGGAGGGCTTCTACATCATTATCCAAGCCCCTCCGATGAAGTGTGAGTAGTTTACTTCAGACCTACGGGTCCATAGTTAGTAGCTAGATGGCTTCTTCTCTCTTTTTGGATTTCAATACAATGTTCTCCCCCTCTCTTGTGGAGATCTATTCGATGTAATCTTCTTTTTGCGGTGTGTTTGTCGAGACCAATGAATTTTGGGTTTATGCTCCAGTCTATCTATGAATAATATTTGAATCTTATCTGAATTCTTTTATGTATGATTAGTTATCTTTGCAAGCCTCTTCGAATTATCAGTTTGGTTTGGCCTACTAGATTGGGTTTTCTTGCCATGGGAGAAGTGCTTAGCTTTGGGTTCGATCTTGCGGTGTCCTTTCCAAGTGACAAAAGGGGCGGCAAGGCACGTATTGTATTGTTGCCATCAAGGATAACAAGATGGTTTTTTTTATCATATTGCATGAAACTATCCCTCTACATCATGTCATCTTGCTTAAGGCATTACTCTGTTTTTAACTTAATACTCTAGACGCATGCTGGATAGCGGTCGATGAGTGGAGTAATAGTAGTAGATGCAGAATCGTTTTCGGTCTACTTGTCTCGGACGTGATGCCTATATACATGATCATACCTAGATATTCTCATAACTATGCTCAATTCTGTCAATTGCTCAACAGTAATTTGTTCACCCACCGTAGAATACGTATGCTCTTGAGAGAAGCCACTAGTGAAACCTATGGCCCCCGGGTCTCTTTCTCATCATATCAATCTCCATCACTTTATTATTGCTTTGCTTTTACTTTATTTACTTTGCATCTCTATACCAAAAATACCAAAATATTATTTATCATCTCTATCAGACCTCACTTTCGTAAGTGACCGTGAAGCGATTGACAACCCCTAAGCGCGTTGGTTGCGTTGAGCTATTGTTTTTGTGTAGGTACGAGGGACTCAAGCGTAGCCTCCTACTGGATTGATACCTTGGTTCTCAAAAACTGAGGGAAATACTTACGCTAATTTGCTGCATCATCCCTTCCTCTTCGGGGAAATCCAACGCAGTGCTCAAGAGGTAGCAAGTGGCTACTAAGTGGGTGGTGGGTGGGCAGCGAATTTCTTTGTCGTACGCATCCCATTCTAGCCGGACATAGTTCGGCCAAGGTTCTCCTGACAGGGAGAGAGACCTTAATGAGTTTAGCACATCCCTGAAGGGTGAGTGCTGAAAGATATCCGCGGAGGTGAACTCCATGATCGGCGCCCAGTCGGACTCGACGAGCACGGATATGAGCGGCTCGGAGTCCGTGGCCGGAGATGAATCCAGTGGTTCGTCGACACGGCTCTCGTAAGGGGTGAAGTCATTATCCAGCTCTATTGCCACTGAGAGTGTGGCCTCCATGGCGGGGTCCATCCCTCCGCTCTCGGATGGTGCGACTTGCTCCGGATTGATGGACGGAGTAGTTGTGGATGCGATCTCCCGAACACTGTCCGATGGCAGAGTTACGTCTTGCTCGTCGTGACTGTGCGGTGCCTCCGGCATGGGCTCGAATCTGTCGAAGATCAAGTCTCCGTGGATATCGGCCGTGTAGTTCAAGTTTCCAAATCTGACCTGATGGCCAGGGGCATAGCTTTCGATCTGCTCCAGATGGCAAAGCGAATTGGCCCACAGTGCGAAGCCGCTGAATACGAGGATCTTTCCGGGGAGGAAAGCCTCACCCTGGACCGCATCGCTAACGATGATCGAAGGAGCCATCAAGCCTTATGATGACGATACAGTGGAACTCTCAATCAAAGCACCAATGTCGGTGTCAAAACCGTCGGATCTCGGGTAGGGGGTCCCGAACTGTGCGTCTCCGGTGGATGGTAACAGGAGGCAGGGGACATGATGTTTACCCAGGTTCGAGCCCTCTTGATGGAGGTAATACCCTACGTCCTGCTTGATTGTTCTTGATGATATGAGTATTACAAGAGTTGATCTACCACTAGATCAGAGAGACTAAACCCTAGAAGCTAGCCTATGGTATGATTGTATCTTGTCCTACGGACTAAAACCCTCCGGTTTATATAGACACCGGAGGGGGCTAGGGTTACACAAGGTCGGTTACAAAGGAGGAGATATACATATCCGTATTGCCTAGCTTGCCTTCCACGCCAAGTAGAGTCCCATCCAGACACGGGACGAAGTCTTCAATCTTGTATCTTCATAGTCTAACAGTCCGGCCAAAGGATATAGTCCGGCTGTCCGGAGACCCCCTAATCCAGGGCTCCCTCAGTGTCCCTAAGAAGGGAGGTATTACTGTTGTTCCTAATGATAAAGATGAATTGATCCTGCAAAGATTTATTACAGGTTATAGGATGGTAATTGATTTACGCAAATTAAATAAAGCTACTAAAAAGATCATTACCCTTTGTCTTTTATTGATGAAATGCTAGAAAGATTATCCAAACATACACATTTTTGCTTTCTGATAACCCACAAGTATAGGGGATCGCAACAGTTTTCGAGGGTAGAGTATTCAACCCAAATTTATTGATTCGACACAAGGGGAGCCAAAGAATATTCTCAAGTATTAGTAGCTGAGTTGTCAACTCAACCACACCTGGAAACTTAATATCTGCAGCAAAGTGTTTAGTAGCAAAGTAATATGATAGTAGTGGTAACGGTAGCAAAAGTTAATGATAGCAAAAGTAATGTTTTTGGTATTTTGTAGTGATGATAGCAATAGCAACGGAAAAGTAAATAAGCGAAGAACAATATATGGAAAGCTCGTAGGCAATGGATCGGTGATGGAGAATTATTGCGGTTCATCATGTAACAGTCATAACCTAGGGTGACACAGAACTAGCTCCAATTCATCAATGTAATGTAGGCATGTATTCCGAATATAGTCATACGTGCTTATGGAAAAGAACTTGCATGACATCTTTTGTCCTACCCTCTGTCGGTGTACTAAAGTAGGGGTACCCTTAGTACCCCGAACTTGTGCACGGGCAGTCGCAGCGTCCCGCGGCAAGGCCTGCCAGGTCACATCCAAGATCCTCCGTGGTCCCTTTGAAGACCATTCAAGAACAAAGTACTCAAGACAAGACCCCGGCAAGAGGAGCTTGCCGGGAAGAAGGCCAGACCCCGGCAAGAGCAGCTTGCCGGGAAGGCCATCAGAAGAATCCCAAGGCCCCGGCAAGAGGCGCTTGCCGGGAAGGCCATCCAAGGCATTCCAAGGAACTCGCTGCGGCGCCCTACGCGCCTCGACAAGGCCCGGTGAGCGACAAGCTCCCGGAAGCGACAAGTCAACGGCCGCGGCAAGGCGCTTGCCGCGGCAAGCCCCCACTCCACGCCCGCGCTCCAGCACATCCACCCACGTGTCGCTCCGGGGCCCCTCCCAAGCGCACGTGGCAGGAGGCTGTGCAGCTAGGGGCGTGCGGTGGCACGCAGGCGCTGACAAGACAACCGTCGTGGCAAGACGGTGGCGTCCCTAGCGGTCCCTTTCGGTGCTGTCTGGGCGACACAGACGGGCATTTAATGCCCTTGTCCCCTGCCGTCAGGGTTAGGTATGATAACACTGTAGCGGCTAGCTGTGCCTACTACAGCACCTAGCTGTGCCTACCCACGGCACCCTTTTCCACTTTTGCCCTCCGTTGCCCTATGTCGGTAACCCCTTGAGCATATAAAAGGAGGCCCGGGGCAACGTAGGGGGAGGTTCAGCAATTCCACACACTCACGCTCGATCTCGCTCCCGAGCTAGAAATCAATACCAATCCACAAAGCAGGAGTAGGGTTTTACGCATCCGTGCGGCCTGAACCTGGGTAAATCGCTCGCGTGCTTCGCCTCGATCTGCTCTTTGTGCAACCTCCGCCCCCCGCCGAACCAAAAGGGACCCGGTCCGCCGGTCCCATAGGTGCCCGTGGATCAGCAACCCCGGCATCTCTGGCGCGCCAGGTAGGGGGCGTCGACGTTGTGTGAATCAGATCCGGCGTCCTTGCGAGCCAGATCTTCTTCATCTTCATCAACATCAGATCCGGCGTTCTTACGAGCTAGATCTTCATCTTCTTCATCAACATGCCACCGAAGAAGAAGGTTTCGGAGGCAGCTGCTCCATCCGCGCCGAGCCACCCACCGCCGGAGCAAACGGATGGTGGGGCAGGCGCCGGCGGAAGGGCACGCATCGACGAAGGAACTCTTGGTGCTGCCAGGTCCCAGGGAAAGGTTGCGCTGCCCATCGGCGGCGTGGCCGGCTCCCACAACGGCCGGGCGCACTCCAAGACCTCGGCGTCCGTGCATGCACCGCGCCCATCTCAGGAGGCGCGGGACCGGCAGCGTCATGGTACTCACGGTACCATGCGCTCGCTGGATCAAGATCGAGCTGGTGGATCCCGGAGCGCCCAGGACCACTATGCGCGTCAACAAGCCGGCGCGAGCGAGACGCGGTCGCCTGGACGGGATACTGCTCCTTCTAACGTGGTTAGGAGTCCGAGCGTATCCCGCTCCTCGCACCGTTCGCTACCGCTGCCCGCCACCGCAGCGGAAGCTCTGGCATGAGCTCAGCTGCTCCTAGACTACCCTCCAGCGGCGGACAAGATCGACGACTGGAGGGCCACTATCCAGAGTCTCATCGGCTTCGCCAACGGCGACACTCCTCGGCAACCGAGCATGTTGCAGCCGCAGCGAGTCAGCCAGGCGCAAACCGGTGGAGACAAGACTGGTGGGGGTGCAACTACTGTGCACTCCCCACCCCGAAGGCCAAGATCGCCGACCCGCCGGATCCGCCACGACAGCGACTCCACCGCGTCGTCGGATTCGCGAGCTCGTCGCGACCAACGACAAGTTCTTCAAGAACGGCAGCGGGAATACGCTCGTACACGCATCGAGCGCCAAAGAGAAGCGCGACGTCAGTCAGACCAGCGCGCTGGGCCCTTTGTCGACATGCATGCGCCAGGGGAACCAGGCGACTTGCCATACCCGGTAGGTTGCCCTGCGTTCACTCGTGAGCTGCGGCAAGTCCAGTGGCCCAGTACGAAGAACTTCAAGCCCGACGTACCAGAGAAGTACGACGGCAAGTTGCATCCGTCGGAGTTCCTCAGCATCTACACCATCGCGGTGCAGGCTGCTGGGGGGCGGGACGACAAGATCCTTGCCAACTACTTCCCGTTGGTACTCAAGCCCAACGTCAGGTCCTGGCTCATGCACTTGCCGAACAACTCCATATCCTCCTGGGCTGAGCTGTGCCATCAGTTTGTTGGCGCCTTCACAGGCGGCCACAAACCTCATGGCCAAGAGAGCGATCTTCATCTGCTCGTCCAGAAGGAAGGAGAGCCCCTGCGCCAGTATACCCAGAGGTTCAGCCGTGTACACCACAACATCCCAAATACCCACCCTGCCGCGGTAATCAGCGCGTTCCATCAGAACGTGCGTAACCGCAGGATGCGGGAGGAGTTGGCGATGTGCAAGATTCGGGACGTCAGCGAGCTTTATGCCCTGGCCGACAGGTGTGCACGCGCTGAGGAGGGGAGGAAATTCCCCGGAGAAAGCACTAGAGCAGGAGGATCTGACAGTGAGGATGCTGCCCCGGCAAAGAGAAGCCGGCGGCGCAACAACAAGAAGAAGCAGAACAGCGAGGTGCTGGTCGTTGAGCAGTCCGGCAATGAAGGTGACGCCACGAAGGCTACAGTTGGTAGCTCCGGCAAGGAAGTTGCCGCGTGCACCAACTGTCAGGCTGTGGCGGTCGCCGACAAGCGGGACGGCTCCGGCAAGCAATACCGTAAGATTCACCGCACCAAGGGCCATGACCTCCAGAACTGCAAGAAGGTCGAGCAGCTCGTCCAGCAACAGAGGGCCGAGTACGAGCGGCGCGACAAGGAGAGAGCCCAAGGGGGTGCCGAGAAACCTGGCCAGAAGCGCACCGGCCAGGAAGGACGCCGCGGCAAGGCCAAGCAGCGGCAAGGAGACAGACCTCCCCGCGGTCGCGACAACGACGAAGACGACGGTGAGGATGAAGACATGGATGACGGTGAGACCAGTGAGCAGGAGTTTCAGAAAGCCACAGAGGTCTTGTGCGTTGACGGGGGTGCTTCCCTGCATACCTCGCACCGCCAACTCAAACAGTGGGTGCGGGAAGTCAATGCAGCGGAACCACCCATCGAATCGCGCAAGCTTCTGAAGTGGTCCAGCACGCCTATCATCTTTGACACTGAGGACCACCCTGATCGCACAACCGCGGTCGGGTGTCTACCGATGTTGGTTTCACCAACCATCCGCAACCTCAAGGTCACCAAGATGCTAGTCGACGGCGGGGCCGGCTTAAACCTGATCTCCTCCGCTGTGCTCCGAAAACTCCAGATCCCTGACGGCGAGCTCAAAGAGACCGGCACATTCCAAGGAATCAACCCAGGAAGGAGCAAGCCGAAGGGGAAGGTCACGCTGCCGGTAACATTCGGCAGCGAGTTAAACTTCAGAACTGAGAGGTTCACGTTCGACGTTGCCGATATCCTGTTGCCTTACAATGGGATACTTGGCCGTCCAGCACTCGCCAAGTTCATGGCAGCCTCTCACTACGCGTATAACGTGCTGAAGATGCCAGGCCCGATAAGCCTCATTTCTGTCCCTGGCGATAAGAAGGACGCTCTTATCTGTGCCGACAAGATCTACCAGGAAGAAGCAGCCACGGCAGATCGCCGTCCACTTGCCGCTGAAGCTCCCGGGGGAAAGAAGACCAAGCCCGACAAGAGTTCTGGTGCCTACTCCGGCAAGCGCACCTCTTCGGAGTGTTGCGCTGCCGTCGAGGACGCACCATCGAGCTCCACCGGCAAGAAGACCAAGCCCGGCAAGAGTTCTGGTGCCTACTCCGGCAAGCGCACCTCTTTGGAGTGTTGCGCTGCCGTCGAGGACGCACCATCGAGCTCCACCGGCAAGAAGACCAAGTCCGGCAAAAGCTCTGGTGCCCACTCCGACAAGCGCGCCTCTTCGGAGTGCTGCGCTGCCTTCGAGGACGAACCATCGAGCTCCGTCGGCAAGCACAAGAAGACGATGGCAGCTCCGCCGGAGACGAAGAAGGTGTCCGCCAAGGAGGATGGCACTGGTGGTACCTTCACCATCAGTGCCGCGCTTGATCCTAAATAGGAAAGCGCGCTCGTTGCTTTCCTGCGGGCGAACGTCGACGTGTTTGCATGGCAACCGTCTGACATCCCTGGTGTTCCCAGGAAAGTGATTGAGCACCACCTTGCCGTCTGTCCTCATGCGCGGCCCGTCAAGCAGAAAGTCCGGAAGCAGGCGGTGGAGCGCCAAGAATTCATTGCGGAGGAAATCAAGAAACTGGAAGCAGCAGGCCTCGTCAGAGGAGTGCTCCATCCCACGTGGTTGGCCAATCCTGTAGTCGTGCGCAAGGCAAACGGGAAATGGAGGCTTTGCATCGATTTCACCGATGTTAACAAAGCTTGTCCCAAAGACCCATTTCCTTTGCCGCGCATTGACCAGATTGTTGACTCCATAGCTGGATGTGATTTGCTTTCGTTTCTTGATGCGTACTCCGGGTATCATCAGATCTTCATGGCAGAGGAGGATGAAGAGAAGACCGCATTTATTACTCCATGTGGCACGTACTGCTTCGTACAGATGCCTTTTGGATTAAAGAATGCTGGTTCGACATTTGCAAGAGTAGTCCATATTGCTCTTGAGCCACAAATACACAGAAATGTGGAAGCATACATGGATGATATAGTGGTCAAGAGCAAGGACAGAGCAACCCTGATCCAAGACTTGGACGAGACTTTTGCAAATCTGCGCAAGATCAGCCTCAAGCTCACCCAGAGAAGTGTGTGTTTGGAGTTCCCTCCGGCAAGCTTCTCGGGTTCTTCGTGTCTCAGCGGGGGGTTGAAGCCAATCCCGACAAGATCAAGGCCATTGAGCAGATTGAAGCACCGAAGCGCGTCAAGGATGTACAGAAATTTGCCAGTTGCGTGGCTGCTCTCAGCAGGTTCATCTCTCGGTCTGCCGAGCGCGCCTTGCCATTTTTCAAATTATTGAAAAAGGCAGGTCCGATGAAATGGACTCCGGAAGCGGAGGCTGTGCTGCAAGACCTGAAGAGATACCTGTCCTCCCCTCCAATACTTGTCGCGCCTAAGCCACAAGAGAAGTTGCTGCTGTACATAGCGGCAACCAATCAAGTGGTTAGTGCTGCGCTAGTGGCAGAGAGGGAGGCGGATGATGAGCCAGCAAGCGTGGCAAGCGCATCCAGCGACAAGCAGGGGGCTTCCCCGACAAGCTCTGGTCCCGACAACGATGAACCCGCGCTGATACACGAGGAGATACGGAAGAAAACGGTGCAGCGCCCAGTTTACTTTGTCAGTTCCCTCTTGCAGGGGGCTAGGTCAAGGTACTCTGGTGTGCAGAAACTGCTTTTCGGCCTTCTCATGGCCTCGAGAAAGCTGCGCCATTACTTCCAAGCACATGAGATCACAGTGGTCACTCGCTTTCTGCTGAAGAGGATACTTCAGAATCCTGAAGCGACAGGCAGGATTGTTGAGTGGGCATTGGAACTGTCAAGCTTTGGTCTCAAGTTTGAAAGCACTTCAACTATCCAGAGCAGAGCATTGGCAGAATTCATAGCGGAATGGACGCCAACTCCGGACGAAGAAATCCCGGAGACGAGCATCCCCGACAAAAAAGCGAGCAAAGAGTGGCTGATGTACTTTGATGGTGCTTTCTCGCTGCAAGGCGCCGGCGCTGGTGTGCTACTTATCACGCCCACCGGAGAGCACCTCAAGTACATAGTCCAGATGCACTTTCCCAAGGAGCAAGCAACAAACAATACTGCAGAGTATGAGGGATTGCTTGCCGGTCTCAGGATCGCGGCAGACCTTGGGATTAAGAAGCTCATTGTCAGGGGTGACTCACAGCTTGTCGTCCGTCAAGTAAACAAGAATTATCAGAGTCCGTTGATGGAAGCTTACATCGACGAAGTGAGAAAGCTAGAAGAGCGCTTTGACGGCCTGCAAATGGAGCACGTTCCGAGAACTCGGAACGCCATTGCCGATGGCCTGTCAAAGTGCGCCGCACTTAAGTTACCTGTGGAACCAGGGACCTTTGTGCTCAAGCTGACTCAACCGTCCGTAACACCATCAACTGGACAAAGCAAGAAGAGGAAGTTGATTCCTGGTGACTACCTGCCGGCAGAGCTTCCCGAAGCCGCCGCCAAGAAGGTCCCCAAGATCAACACCGAAGGCGCTGAGGAGCGAGATGCTCCGGCAAACCCCAGGGTTTGTTCCGTTGAAGCAGAAGCTCCCGGCAAGTTTGTCGCGGGATGTCACGCTCCGGCAGAGACACAGCTTCTCGCCGTAGAAGCAGATATTCCCGCAGCAACCTCCAAGATCAACGCCAAGAGCGCCGGTGAGCCAGATGCTCCGGCAAGCCCTAGGGTTTGTTCCGTTGAAGCTGAAGCTCCCGGCAAGCTTGTCGCGGAACGTCAAGCTCCGGCAGAGACACAGCTTCTCGCCGTAGAAGCGGACGTTCCCGCAGCAGCAGAGTTGCCTTTAGTCCTTGTTGTCGAGCCACAGGCTCCAACATGGGCACAGCAGATTGTCCGTTTCCTTCAGACAGGAGAACTTCCCGAAGAGCAAGAAGAAGCCGAAAGAGTAGCCCGGCAGTCAAGTATGTACCAATTCGTCGACAAGACGCTGTACAGAAGAAGACTCAACGGTGTGAAATTGAGGTGCATTCCCCGGGAAGACGGACAGAAGCTGTTGGCAGAGATACACGGAGGCATATGTGGTCACCACATTGGCGCAAGAGCACTCGTCGGCAAAGCATTCCGGCAAGGTTTCTTCTGGCCAACAGCCCTCCAGGATGCAACTGCACAAGTAACCAAGTGTGAAGCGTGCCAGTTCCATTCCAAGCAGATACACCAGCTAGCTCAAGCTCTCCATACGATCCCTTTATCCTGGCCCTTTTCGGTCTGGGGGCTCGACATCCTCGGCCCCTTCCCCCGAGCTGTCGGGGGCTTTGAGTACTTGTACGTCGCAATCGACAAGTTCACAAAGTGGTCGGAAGTGGAACCAGTGAGGAAGGTGACCGCACAGTCAGCCGTCAAGTTCTTCAGGTCGATTGTTTGCCGCTTCGGGATCCCTAACCGGATAATCACCGACAACGGCACACAGTTCACGAGCCACGCCTTCATGCAGTACATCCAAGATCTCGGCGCCAAAGTCTGCTTCGCTTCTGTTGCTCACCCAAGGAGCAACGGTCAAGCGGAGAGAGCAAATGCTGAGGTGCTGCGCGGGCTCAAGACCAGAACTTTCGATAGGCTGCGCAAGTGCGGAAGAAACTGGATCGAGGAGCTACCGGTGGTTCTTTGGTCGATCAGAACGACGCCAAATCGAGCCACTGGACAGACACCCTTTGCTCTAGTCTATGGAGCAGAGGCAGTTACCCCCACGGAACTCGTATACGGGTCACCTCGAGTGCTCTCTTACGATGAGCTTGAGCAAGAGCGGCTGCGGCAAGATGACGCGCTGCTCCTTGAGGAAGATCGTCTCCAGGCTGCTGTGCGAGCTGCTCGCTACCAGCAAGCTCTGCGCCGCTGCCACAGCCGCAGAGTCAATGCCAGGAGTCTCGAGGAAGGCGACCTTGTTCTTCGGCGCGTTCAGTCGGCCAAGAATTCCAACAAGTTGACGCCGAAGTGGGAAGGCCCTTACCGGGTGAAACTAGTCACAAGGCCTGGCGCTGTCCGCCTTGAGACCGAAGATGGCCTCCCAGTGAGCAACTCCTGGAACATCGAGCATCTTCGTAAGTTTTACCCGTAAGGCGCGGTTGTCGGACCCCGTCCGGCAACCACCTTTCTGTACGAGTCTTGCCGCTGTTGCATGTAAACCTCTGTACAGAGCCAGGCGCAGACCCTGAGCACCAGAAAATGAAGCGCTGCATACCCCGGGGGCTATAGCATGCATGCTAGGTTGAGTCTGAGTCTCGTCCTTGGTTAGGGTCGATAGTCCCTAACAGCGGCTGACCCCTAGCTTAGAGGTCGAGTGTCCGCCCCTTTGCTTTTCCTTCGTTCGCAGGGCTCACATGTCCTGGCCAGACCACCTGGAGACGAAAAGGAGAAGAAGGGCGCGCCGGCACCTGGGCCCCGGCAAGAACGCCGGGGGCTGCGAATGCCAAGATGTCACCTTCGGCAAGCCAGAGTTGCCGGGGGCTGCGATATCAGATAAGTTTTACATCCCTCTTCATGCATCCTCTTATGGACTGGGGAATGTGAAACCGCGTTTCTTCCCGTAAACTGTCGTGCTCCCCCGACTCTAGGCCCTGGAGCGCATTCCCGGGGCCAAGTTTGGTCGTAGCCGCGACAGCAAAGGGATGAAACGAGGAGGCCGCACCCACCTCGTTCCCGCCTCCGTCAAAGGCGTGAGAACGGTCGAAGCGACGTGGGAAGGCGGCAGGGCCTGTTGCCGGGAATGTCTGTCCGAGGGATACCAAGGATTTGCTCTTTGGCGTGGGTTCGACCCGCGAGGCAAATAACCCGGCAAACATCCCCTTTTCATTAAAAAACATCCTGTACAGGTACAATCCATAGAGGATGAAAAACATGAAAGAGAGGATTACAAGTTTTAGATACAGCTAAGGCCCGAAGGCTTACAATTAAAAAGATAAGGTGCCCGTAATCCCTTTCCTCTCCCTCTCTTCAGGAGGTAGATCAAGGAGGCGAAAAGGGGGAAGGGGCGCTAGGGCGAGCTACAGGTGCCAGAAGACACCAAGAGAACATCCCGGGGGCCGAGCGGTGATGGCGACGCTGGGAGAAGGGTGCGAAGGAGGGGCGGCAGGACGTCAGCACGCTGTCGAGGGCACCACGCCCTCGTACTCCGACCTGACGGCCTTGTCGCCAGCCCTCTTCCCCTTCCGCGGCCTCCCTACGCCAGCCGCCCAAGGAGACGCCCCCGGGGAGTTCAAGAAGCCGGCGCCGCGGATGATAGGGTCGCCGGTGCCTCACGAGACGGCGCCCGACACCTAGTCGGAGCCGCCGTCCTGCCGCCCGCCACCCTCACCATCACTGCCGCTCTCCTCCTCGTCACTCTCGCTCGAGGAGGAGCCTTCGCTATCGGAGGAGCTGTCCACGCAGCACTTTGCCCGGGTGCCGAAGCACCCGAAGACCTTGACGGAGAGGAGATCGCCCTCCACCAGCTTAAAATGGAGGGTAAGTCCCCCCGTCAAGCTGTGGATGCGGGCGAAAGTCTTCCACCCTCGATCGAGATACATCACACTAGGGGCTGGGAACACCACGCGGACTCGCGTGCCGCTGATCCCATAGCCCCTCATGTGTAATCTCAGAGTTTCGGGCGGGTCCGACTCCATCGCGCTCGCTAACGGAGCTGGAAGCCAGAGGCGACGACGAGGCGCCCGGTGCAGCTTGACGAAGAACTCGCAAGGGTCGTCCCCTATATGGACCGCCGCGGGGAGAGGAGCTGCCGGCGGGGGCGAAGCTGGCGCGTCGCCCCGTCCGCCTCTTCCCCGAGCACCTCGACCTCGCCCTCGACCTCGTCCACGACCTCGCCCCCTCCCCCCTCCCCTTATGACTGGCTCTGCCACCACGAGCGAGGAAGAGGGGAGGGTGCGCTGTCTGGCGGCGACCCTCGCCGCCACCGATGAAGGCCCAGGATTCCCTTTCTCCATGGCGAATGAGAGAAAGGGGAGCAGAAGCTGAAGAAAGGAGGAGACGAGAGGGTGCAGGCTTCGGTGCTCCCTTCCCGCTCCTTATAAAGGAGCGAAGTGGGAGCCCAGCCGCCCCGCTCGGCGAATCAAGGCACGGGAAGAGCAGGGAGGCGGGCCAACCCGCCCCCTCTGCTCACAACGGCCCAGGTTCCCGCTCCCGCCATCCGCGATCCCAAGTGCATGGGAGCCGTGTGGCGGAGATGCAGAACTGAGGCGACGGATGGGGCGGCCTCGCCCTATCCCGTAATCTCGGGGAGTGGGCGCTTCGAAAACCGCACGCCGGCCCGTCCAGTAAATGCGCCACGCCCCCACGCCTATCTCCGCTTGGAGAAGAGGGCGTGGGCCGTTCCCCTTCATCATGGCTTGACGCACGCTCGCGGGGCCCAGCCCCGCGCGCCCGCGCCGCCCACGTCACCCACGACGCCGCGTTTGACGCGTGCCGTTCCGGGCGTGCGCGGTGGAAGCGGAGGGATATGCGGCGTGACCTAGGCCGCGCGTGCCCGTGCACTGTTTTGGGCCTGGCCCAACAGCGCTCGGCACCGTGTCTGGCCCAGGCCCGGGGGCTCCTGTCGGTGTACTAAAGTAGGGGTACCCTTAGTACCCCGAACTTGTGCACGGGCAGTCGCAGCGTCCCGCGGCAACGCCTGCCAGGTCACCGCCAAGATCCTCCGTGGTCCCTTTGAAGACCATTCAAGAACAAAGTACTCAAGACAAGACCCCGGCAAGAGGAGCTTGCCGGGAAGAAGGCAAGACCCCGGCAAGAGGAGCTTGCCGGGAAGGCCATCAGAAGCATCCCAAGGCCCCGGCAAGAGGCGCTTGCCGGGAAGGCCATCCAAGGCATTCCAAGGAACTCGTCGCGGCGCGCTACGTGCCCCGACAAGGCCCGGTGAGCGACAAGCTCCCGGAAGCGACAAGTCGACGGCCGCGGCAAGCCCCCACTCCACGCCCGCGCTCCAGCACATCCACCCACGTGTCGCTCCGGGGCCCCTCCCAAGCGCACGTGGCAGGAGGCTATGCAGCTAGGGGCGTGCGGTGGCACGCAGGCGCTGACAAGACAACCGTCGTGGCAAGACGGTGGCGTCCCTAGCGGTCCCTTTCGGTGCTATCTGGGCGACACAGATGGGCATTTAATGCCCTTGTCCCCTGCCGTCAGGGTTAGGTATGATAACACTGTAGCGGCTAGCTGTGCCTACCCACGGCACCCTTTTCCACTTTTGCCCTCCGTTGCCCTATGTCGGTAACCCCTTGAGCATATAAAAGGAGGCCCGGGGCAACGTAGGGGGAGGTTCAGCAATTCCACACACTCATGCTCGATCTCGCTCCCGAGCTAGAAATCAATACCAATCTACAAAGTAGGAGTAGGGTTTTACGCATCCGTGCGGCCCGAACCTGGGTAAATCGCTCGCGTGCTTCGCCTCGATCTGCTCTTTGTGCAACCTCCGCCCCCCGCAGAACCAAAAGGGACCCGGTCCGCCGGTCCCATAGGTGCCCGTGGATCAGCAACCCCGGCACCCTCCCTTGGCAGTGGGGTCCTAATGGAAACTAAGGGATATTAAGGCCTCCTTTTAATAGAGTACCGGACCAAAGCATTAACACATAGTGAATACATGAACTCCTCAAACTACGGTCATCACCGGTAAGTATCCCGATTATTGTCACTTCGGGGTTAACGGATCATAACACATAATAGGTGACTATAGACTTGCAAGATAGGATCAAGAACTCTCAATATTGATGAAAACATAATAGGTTCAGATCTGAAATCATGGCACTCGGGCCCTAGTGACAAGCATTAAGCATAGCAAAGTCATAGCAAGATCAATCTCAGAACATAGTGGATACTAGGGATCAAACCCTAACAAAACTAACTCGATTACATGATAAATCTCATCCAACCCATCACCGTCCAGCAAGCCTAGGATGGAATTACTCACGCACGATGGTGAGCATCATGAAATTGGTGATGGAGGAAGGTTGATGATGATGATGATGGCGATGGATTTCCCTCTTCGAAGCCCCGAACGGACTCCAGATCAGCCCTCCCGAGAGGTTTTAGGGCTTGGCGGCGGCTCCGTATCATAAAACGCGATGAATCCTTCTCTCTGATTTTTTTCTCTCCGAAACCAAATATATAGAGTTGTAGTTGAGGTCGGAGGAGCTCCAGGGGGGCCATGAGGTAGGGGGCGCCCTAGGGGGTAGGCGCGCCCCCACCCTCATGGCTAGGGTGTGGGCCCCCTGGTCTTCATATTTTGCAGGGATTTTTTATTATTTCTGAAAAGATGTTCCGTGAAGTTTCAGGTCATTCCGAGAACTTTTGTTTCTGCACATAAATAACACCATGGTAATTCTGCTGAAAACAGCGTCAGTCCGGGTTAGTTCCATTCAAATCATGCAAGTTAGAGTCCAAAACAAGGGCAAAAGTGTTTGTAAAAGTAGATACGATGGAGACATATCAACTCCCCCAAGCTTAAACCTTTGCTTGTCCTCAATCAATTCAGTTGATAAACTGAAAGTGATAAAGAAATTTTTTTACAAACTCTTTTGCTCTTGTTGTTGTCAGGCCCGAGCCCAAGGGGGTGCGACCTATGCTCTTGCACAGGGCCTCCTGTTTTCAAGGGCCCCATTTTTTTTACATAGTACTACTATTCCTTTGTATAGATGGGCCTCTTCAAACTTCAGTCTTCGATGTGGGCCTCTGTTGCCTTTGTCTGCCACACGCAATCAGGCCATCGGAGTAAGGCCTCATCCATCGGTAGATTCGATCGAGACGAGCGAAGGGACGAGTAGTTCCTTCGTCTCTTCGTATGGAGCTGGCGGCCATCGCTCCACGCGGCAGGTTAGGGCTCCTGACTCCACTCCAATCCTCTTTACTTGGTGTTGAATTTACGGTCGAGATGTTCAGTACTTCAGTTCCAATTCAACGCGGTAGATCCTTTTCACGAGTAAGGAGACAAGACGCGGGAGGGCAGGATCGGCCGAAGATCAACCAATAGAGAGGACCTGATTCATCTGAACTCCGAACTCTAAAGGCAAGGAAAGATTAGGCAATCTTTCTATCTCGAAATTTTAATCATTTTCACGTCAATAGTCGGTGATTCTGCGATCCCTTGACTTTGAGTTTCGCTTTCTGCCCGCTATTTAGTCGTACTAAATTTTGTTGTTAATTTTATTCTTTTCATCTATTTTAGTATTGCAAGATCCAAGTGTGAAGTCATGTCTTCATTTAGAAAAAAGGAATTTGGTTACCAAAAGCGTTTGAAGAAACAAAAAATAGGTATGTAAAATATTGTGATCTTTATATTACTACAGTTATATGTATATGTAGGTTTTTTAGTGATATAGGGACCATTTTAGAGTTTTGCACGGGGCCTCCGATTTTGCCAGCTCGGCCCTGGTTGTTGTAAATATGTAAAGCCAGCATTCAAGTTTTCGGCAAAGATTATGAACTAACCATATTCACAATAACGCATAGGTCTCATGTTTACTCATATCAATGGCATAATCAACTAGCGAGCAATAATAATAAATCTCGGATGACAACACTTTCTCAAAACAATCACAATGTTGTATAACAAGATGGTATCTCGCTAGCCCTTTCTAAGATCGCAAAGCATAAATGCAGAGCACCTTTACAGATCAAGGACTGACTAGACATTGTAATTCATGGTAAAAGAGATCTAGTTAAGTCATACTCAATGTAAACTAACAGTAATGAATGCAAATGACAGCGGTGCTCTCCAACTGGTGCTTTTTAATAAGAGGATGATGACTCAACATAAAAGTAAATAAATAGGCCCTTCGTAGAGGGAAGCAGGGATTTGTAGAGGTGCCAGAGCTCGGTTTTGAAATAGAGGTGAATAATATTTTGAGCGGTATACTTTCATTGTCAACATAACAACCAAGAGATGGCAATATCTTCCATGCTACACACATTATAGGCGGTTCCCAAACAGAATGGTAAAGTTTATACCCCCCCTTCACCAACAAGCATCAATCCATGGCTTGCTCGAAACAACGAGTGCCTCCAACTAACAAGAGTCCCAGGGGGAGTTTTGTTTGCAATTATTTTGATTTAGTTTGCATAAAGCATGGGACTGGGCATCCCGGTGACCAGCCCTTTTCTCGTCAATGAGGAGCGGAGTCCACTCCTCTTGAGAATAACCCGCCTAACATGGAAGATACGGATAGCCCTAGTTGATACATGAGCTATTCGAGCATACAAAACAGGATATTTATTTGAAGGTTTAGAGTTTGGCACATACAAATTTACTTGGAACGGCAGGTAGATACCGTATATAAGTAGGTATGGTGGACTCATATGGAATAACTTTGGGGTTTATGGAGTTGGATGCACAAGCAGTATTCCCGCTTAGTACAGGTGAAGGCTGGAAAAAGACTGGGAAGCGACCAGCTAGAGAGCGACATCAGTCATGAACATGCATTAAAATTAATCGACACCGAATGCAAGCATGAGTAGGATATAATCCACCATGAACATAAATATCGTGAAGGCTATGTTGATTTTGTTTCAACTACATGCATGGACATGTGCCAAGTCAAGTCACTTAAATCATTCAGAGGAGGATACCACCCTATCATACCACATCACAACCATTTTAATAGCATGTTGGCACGCAAGGTAAACCATTATAAGCTCCTAACTAATCAAGCATGGCACAAGAAACTATGATCTATAGTTGTCATTGTAAACATGTTTATTCATAATATGTTGAATCAGGAACGATGAACTAATCATATTTACAAAAACAAGAGAGGTCGAGTTCATACCAGCTTTTCTTATCTCAGTCAGTCCATCATATATCGTCATAATTGCCTTTCACTTGCACGACCGAATGATGTAAATAATAATAATAGTGCACGTGCATTGGACTAAGCTGGAATCTACAAGCATTCAATAAACAGGAGAAGAGAAGGCAATATGGGATCTTTTGTCAGATCAACAATTATGCATATAAGAGCCACTTCAACAATTTAATCATAGTCTTCTCCTATCGACCCCCAAGAAAAGAAAGGAAATAAAACTATTTACACGGGAAAGCTCCCAACAAGAAAAAGAAGAACAGGAAATCTTTTTGGATTTTCTTTTTAATTACTACTACAAGCATGGAAATTAAAAGTAGCTAAAAGCTACAACTAATTTTTTGTTTTTCTAAAGGTTTATTAAACACACAAGAAGAAAGCATAAAAAGGAAAATAAACTAGCATGGATGATACAATGAAAAGTATGAGCACCGACATCTAGCAATGAGTGTATGAACATAAATGTAATGTCCGTGGGAAATACGTACTCCCCCAAGCTTAGGCTTTTGGCCTAAGTTGGTCTATGGCCACGGCTGGCCTGGCGGATATCCATAGTAATAGTTGGGGTCGTACTGAGATGCAGCGGCTATCGCCTCCTGAGCTGCAGCATGGCGACGAGCGGCCTCCACCCTCCTCTCGTACTCATCTGCCTCCTCTCTGGTAATAACATATCTTCCTTTTGCCTGATAATCAAAGAAGGCAGGAGCAGGGGGAGTGATACGGACAGCACGCCATTTGTCAAAGATTAGTCGATACTGGAGAGGTGATTCACTCCTCTCAATAAACTGTTGGTGAACCATAGCATTAAAATCTAGGTAAGCAGGAGGCAATTCAATATCATCCTCACGTATGGTTACACCGAGAAAATCAGCTAAGCAGGTTGCATAAATTCCACCAAAGAAATCTCCATTAAATCTATTATTATGCAACCTACGTGCAACAATGGCTCCCAAATTATAGGATTTGTCTCCTAACACAGAACTCCTAAGAATACTGAGGTCAGGGACACACATATGACATGCTTCATCTTTACCATTTATGCACCTACCTATGAAGAGAGCAAAATAATGTATAGTAGGAAAGTGAATGCTCCCTACACTACTAGAAAAAAGGCTGCTAGTGGCGCACCTGTTTTCGCTACTAATGGCGCACTACAGGTGCGCCACTAGCACCACGCCATTAGATTTTTTACTAATGGCGCACCACCGCTGCCATTAGTATCTGGTATACTAATGGCGCACCACGCAGGAGTGCGTCATTAGTAGCAATTTTTTTCAAAAAAAATTTCAATTTTTTTTATTTTTTTATTTTATTATTTTTTATTTTTTTCTTAATCTCGGGTCACTATGGCAGCGTGGCGACGAGCGGCCTCCACTCTCCTCTCGTACTCATCTGCCTCCTCTCTGGTAATAACATATCTTCCTTTTGCCTGATAATCAAAGAAGGCAGGAGCAGGGAGAGTGATACGGACAGCACGCCGTCTGTCAAAGATTAGTTGATACTGGAGAGGTGATTCACTCCTCTCAATAAACTGTTGGTGAACCATAGCATTAAAATCTAGGTAAGCAGGAGGCAATTCAATATCATCCTCACGTATGGTTACACCGAGAAAATCAGCTAAGCGGGTTGCATAAATTCCACCAAAGAAATCTCCATTAAACCTATTATTATGCAACCTACGTGCAACAATGGCTCCCAAATTATAGGATTTGTCTCCTAACACAGCACTCCTAAGAATACTGAGGTTAGGGACACACATATGACATGCTTCATCTTTACCATTTATGCACCTACCTATGAAGAGAGCAAAATAATGTATAGTAGGAAAGTGAATGCTCCCTACACTACTAGAAAAAAGGCTGATAGTGGCGCACCTGTTTTCGCTACTAATGGCGCACTACAGGTGCGCCACTAGCTGTTGGGTTTTGTAGTAATTTCAAAAAATTTCCTACGCACACGCAAGATCATGTGATGCATAGCAACGAGAGGGGAGAGTGCTGTCTACGTACCCACGCAGACCGACTGCGGAAGCGTTGACACAACGTAGAGGAAGTAGTCGTACGTCTTCACGATCCAACCGATCAAGCATCGAAACTACGGCACCTCCGAGTTTGAGCACACGTTCAGCTCGATGACGATCCCCAGACTCCGATCCAGCAAAGTGTCGGGGAAGAGTTCCGTCAGCACGACGGCCTGGTGACGATCTTGATGTACTACAGCAGCAGGGCTTCGCCTAAACTCCGCTACAGTATTATCGAGGACTATGGTGGCTGGGGCCGCCGCACACGGCTAAGGAATAGATCACGTGGATCAACTTGTGTGTTTCTGGGGTGCCCCTGCCTCCGTATATAAAGGACTAGAGGGGGGGAGGCTGGCCGGCCAAGTGTGGCGCGCCAGGAGAGTCCTACTCCCTCTGGGAGTAGGATTCCCCCCCCCCCAATCCTAGTTGGAATAGGACTCCTTGAGGGGGGAAAGAGAGAGAGGGGGCCGGCCACCTCTCCTAGTCCTAATAGGACTAGGGGAAGGGGGGAGGCGCACAGCCACCTTGGGCTGCCCCTTTCTCCTTTCCACTAAAGCCCACTAAGGCCCATATAGCTCCCGGGGTTCCGGTAACCTCCCGGTACTCCAGTAAAATCCCGATTTCACCCGGAACACTTCCGATGTCCAAATATAGGCTTCCAATATATCAATCTTTATGCCTCGACCATTTCGAGACTCCTCATCATGTTCGTGATCATATCCGGGACTCTGAACAACCTTCGGTACATCAAAATGCGTAAACTCATAATATAACTGTCATCGTAACCTTAAGCGTGCGGACCCTACGGGTTCGAGAACAATGTAGACATGACCGAGACACGTCTCCAGTCAATAACCAATAGCGGGACCTGGATGCCCATATTGGCTCCTACATATTCTACGAAGATCTTTATCGGTCAGACCGCATAACAACATACGTTGTTCCCTTTGTCATCGGTATGTTACTTGCCCGAGATTCGATCGTCGGTATCCAATACCTAGTTCAATCTCGTTACCGGCAAGTCTCTTTACTCGTTCTGTAATACATCATCTCGCAACTAACATATTAGTTACAATGCTTGCAAGGCTTATGTGATGTGCATTACCGAGAGGGCCCAGAGATACCTCTCCGACAATCGGAGTGACAAATCCTAATCTCGAAATACGCCAACCCAACATCTACCTTTGGAGACACCTGTAATGCTCCTTTATAATCACCCAGTTACGTTGTGACGTTTGGTAGCATCCAAAGTGTTCCTCCGGCAAACGGGAGTTGCATAATCTCATAGTCATAGGAACATGTATAAGTCATGAAGAAAGCAATAGCAACATACTAAACGATCGGGTGCTAAGCTAATGGAATGGGTCATGTCAATCAGATCATTCAACTAATGATGTGATCCCGTTAATCAAATAACAACTCCTTTGTCTATGGTTAGGAAACATAACCATCTTTGATTAACGAGCTAGTCAAGTAGAGGCATACTAGTGACACTCTGTTTGTCTATGTATTCACACATGTATTATGTTTCTGGTTAATACAATTCTAGCATGAATAATAAATATTTATCATGAAATAAGGAAATAAATAATAACTTCATTATTGCCTCTAGGGCATATTTCCTTCAGTCTCCCACTTGCACTAGAGTCAATAATCTAGATCACATCACTATGTGATTAACACCGATAGTTCACATCATCATGTGATTAACACCCATAGTTCACATCGCCATGTGACCAACACCCAAAGGGTTTACTAGATTCGGTAATCTAGTTCATATCGCTATGCGATTAACACCCACAGAGTACTAAGGTGTGATCATGTTTTGCTTGTGAGAGAATCTTAGTCAACGGTCTTTCACATTCAGATCTGTTATGTATTTTGCAATTTTCTATGTCTACAATGCTCTGCACGGAGCTACTCTAGCTAATTGCTCCCACTTTCAATATCTATCTAGATCGAGACTTAGAGTCATCCAGATCAGTGTCAAAACTTGCATCGACGTAACCCTTTACGGCGAACCTTTTTGTCACGTCCATAATCGAGAAACATATCCTTATTTCACTAAGGATAATTCTGACCGCTGTCCAGTGATCTACTCCTAGATCACTATTGTACACCCTTGCCAAATCAGTGCAGGGTACACAATAGATCTGGTATACAGCATGACATACTTTATAGAACCTATGGCCAAGGCATAGGGAATGACTTTCATCCTCTTTCTATCTTCTACCGTGGTCGGGCTTTGAGTCTTACTCAACTTCACACCTTGTAATACAGGCAAGAACTCTTTCTTTGACTGCTCCATTTTGAACTATTTCAAAATCTTGTCAAGGTATGTACTCATTGAAAAAACTTATCAAGCGTCTTGATCTATCTCTATAGATCTTGAAGCTCAATATGTAAGCAGCTTCACCAAAGTCTTTCTTTGAAAAACTCCTTTCAAACACTCCTTTATGCTTTACAGAATAATTCTACATTATTTTCGATCAACAATATGTCATACACATATACTTATCAGAAATGATGTAGTGCTCCCACTCACTTTCTTGTAAATACAGGCTTCACCGCAAGTCTGTATAAAACTATATGCTTTGATCAACTCATCAAAGCGTATATTCCAACTCCGAGATGCTTGCACCAGTCCACAGATGGATCGCTGGAGTTTGCACATTTTGTTAGCACCTTTCGGATTGACAAAACCTTCTGGTTGCATCATATACAACTCTTCTTTAATAAATCCATTAAGGAATGCAGTTTTGTTTATCTATTTGCCAGATTTCATAAAATGCGGCAATTACTAACATGATTCGGACAGACTCAAGCATAGATACGAGTGAGAAACTCTCATCGTAGTCAACACCTTGAACTTGTCGAAAACCTTTTTGTGACAATTCTAGCTTTGTTAGATAGTAACACTACTATCAGCGTCCGTCTTCCTCTTGAAGATCCATTTATTTTCTATGGCTTGCCGATCATCGCGCAAGTCAACCAAAGTCCATACTTTGTTCTCATACATGGATCCCATCTCAGATTTTATGGCCTCAAACCATTTCGTGGAATCTGGGCTCATCATCTCTTCCTCATAGTTCGCAAGTTCGTCATGGTCTAGTAACATGACTTCCAGAACAGGATTACCGTACCACTCTGGTGCGGATTTCACTCTGGTTTACCTACGAGATTCAGTAGTAACTTGATCTGAAGTTACATGATCATCATCATTAGCTTCCTCACTAATTGGTGTAGTAGTCACAAGAACAGAAATTCTGTGATGAACTACTTTCCAATAAGGGAGAAGGTACAATCATCTTATCAAGTTTTCTACTTTCCTCCCACTCACTTCTTTCGAGAGAAACTCCTTCTCTAGAAAGTTTCTGAATTTAGCAACAAAAGTCTTGCCTTCGGATCTGTGATAGAAGGTGTATCCAATAGTTTCCTTTGGATATCCTATGAAGACACATTTCTCCGATTTGGATTTGAGCTTATCAGGTTGAAACTTTTTCACATAAGCATCACAACCCCAAACTTTAAGAAACGACAACTTTGGTTTCTTGCCAAACCACAGTTCATAAGGCGTCGTCTCAACGGATTTTAAAGGTGCCCTATTTAACATGAATGCAGCTGTCTCTAATGCATAACCCCAAAACGATAGTCGTAGATCGGTAAGATACATCATAGATTGCACTATATCCAATAAAGTATGGTTATGACGTTCGGACACACCATTACATTGTGGTGTTCCAGGTGGCATGAGTAGTGAAACTATTTCACATTGTTTTTAACTGAAGGCCAAACTTGTAACTCAAATACTCTTCTCTACGATCAGATCGTAGAAACTTTATTTTCTTGTTACGATGATTTTTCACTTCACTCTGAAATTCTTTGAACTTTTCAAATGTTTCAGACTTATGTTTCATCAAGTAGATATACTCATATCTGCTCAAATCGTCTGTGAAGATCAGAAAATAATGATACTTGTCGCGAGCCTCAATATTCATCGGACCACATACATCAGTATGTATGATTTCCAACAAATCTGTTGTTCGCTCCATTGTTCCGAAGAACGGAGTCTTAGTCATCTTGCCCATGAGGCATGGTTCGCAAGCATCAACTGATTCATAATCAAGTGATTCCAAAAGCCCATCAGCATGGAGTTTCTTCATGCGCTTTACACCAATATGACCTAAACGGCAGTGCTACAAATAATTTACACTATCATTATTAACTTTGCATCTTTTGGTTTCAATATTATGATTATGTGTATCACTACGATCGAGATCCAACGAACTATTTTCATTGGGTGTGTAACCATATAAGGTTTTATTCATATAAACAGAACAACAATTTATTCTCTTACTTAAATGAATAACCGTATTACAATAAACATGATCAAATCATATTCATGCTCAACGCAAACACTAAATAACACTTATTTAGGTTCAACACTAATCTCGAAATTATAGGGAGTGTGCGATGATGATCATATCAATCTTGGAACCGCTTCCAACACACATCGTCACTTCACCCTTAACTAGTCTCTGTTTATTCTGCAACTCCCGTTTCAAGTTACTAATCTTAGCAACTGAACTAGTATCAAATACTGAGGGGTTTCTATAAACACTAGTAAAGTACACATCAATAACATGTATATCAAATATACTTATGTTCACTTTGCCATCCTTCTTATCTGCCAATCACTTGGGGCAGTTCCGCTTCCAGTGACCAGTCCCTTTGCAGTAGAAGCACTTAGTCTCAGGCTTAGGACCAGACTTGGGCTTCTTCACTTGAGCAGCAACTTGCTTGCCGTTCTTCTTGAAGTCCCCCTTCTTCCCTTTGCCCTTTTCTTGAAACTAGTGATCTTGTTAACCATCAATATTTGATGCTCTTTCTTGATTTCTACCTTCATCGATTTCATCATCATGAAAAGCTCGGGATTCGTTTTCGTCATCCCTTGCAAACTATAGTTCATCACGAAGTTCTACTAACTTGGTGATGGTGACTAGAGAATTCTGTCAATCACTATCTTATCTGGAAGATTAACTCCCACTTGATTCAAGCGATTGTAGTACCCAGACAATCTGAGCACATGCTCACTAGTTGAGCGATTCTCCTCCATCTTTTAGCTATAGAACTTGTTGGAGACTTCATATCTCTCAACTCAGGTATTTGCTTGAAATATTAACTTCAACTCCTGGAACATCTCATATGGTCCATGACGTTCAAAATGTCTTTGAAGTCCCGATTCTAAGCCGTTAAGCATGGTGCACTTAAACTATCAAGTAGTCATCATATTGAGCTAGCCAAACGTTCATAATGTCTGCATCTGCTCCTGCAATAGGTCTGTCACCTAGCGGTGCATCAAGGACATAATTCTTCTGTGCAGCAATGAGGATAAACCTCAGATCACGGATCCAATCCGCACTATTGCTACTAACATATTTCAACACAATTTTCTCTAGGAACATTTCAAAATAAACATATGAAAGCAACAACGCGAGCTATTGATCTACAACATAGATATGCTAATACTACCAGGACTAAGTTCATGATAAATTAAAGTTCAATTAATCATATTACTTAAGAACTCCCACTTAGAAAGACATCCCTCTAATCTTCTAAGTGATTACGTGATCCAAATCAACTAAACCATAACCGATCATCACGTGAGATGGAGTAGTTTTCAATGGTGAACATCGTTATGTTGATCATATCTACTATATGATTCACGCTCGACCTTTCGGTCTCCGTGTTCCGAGGCCATATCTGCATATGCTAGGCTCGTCAAGTTTAACCTGAGTATTCTGCGTGCGCAAAACTGGCTTGCACCCGTTGTAGATGGACGTAGAGCTTATCACACCCGATCATCACGTGGTGTCTGGGCACGACGAAATTTGGCAACGGTGCATACTTAGGGAGAACACTTCTTGATAATTTAGTGAGAGATCATCTTATAATGCTACCGTCAATCAAAGCAAGATAAGATGCATAAAAGGATAAACATCTCATGCAATCAATATAAGTGATATGATATGGCCATCATCATCTTGTGCTTGTGATCTCCATCTCCGAAGCATCGTTATGATCACCATCGTCACCGACGCGACACCTTGATCTCCATCGTAGCATCGTTGTCGTCTCGCCAATCTTATGCTTCCACGACTATCACTACCGTTTAGTAATAAAGTAAAGCATTACATCGTGATTGCATTGCATACAATAAAGCGACAACCATATGGCTCCTGCCAGTTGCCGATAACTCGGTTACAAAACATGATCATCTCATACAATAAAATTCAGCATCATGCCTTGACCATATCACATCACAACATGCCCTGCAAAAACAAGTTAGACGTCCTCTACTTTGTTGTTGCAAGTTTTACGTGGCTGCTACGGGCTTAAGCAAGAACCAATCTCACCTACGCATCAAAACCACAACGATAGTTTGTCAAATAGACTCCGTTTTAACCTTCACAAGGACCGGGCATAGCCACACTTGGTTCAATTAAAGTTGGAGAGACAGTCGCCCGCAAGCCACCTGTGTGCAAAGCACGTCGGGGAAACCGGTCTCGCGTAAGCGTACGCGTAATGTTGGTCTGGGTCGTCTCGTCCAACAATGTCGCCGAACCAAAGTATGACATGCTGGTAGGCAGTATGACTTATATCGCCCACAACTCACTTGTGTTCTACTCGTGCATATAACATCAACATAAATAACCTAGGCTCGGATGCCACTGTTGGGTTTCGTAGTAATTTCAAAAAAATTCTTACGCACACACAAGATCATGTGATGCATAGCAACGAGAGGGGAGAGTGCTGTCTACGTACCCACGCAGACCGACTGCGGAAGCGTTGACACGACGTAGAGGAAGTAGTCGTACGTCTTCACGATCCAACCGATCAAGCACCGAAACTACGGCACCTCCGAGTTCGAGCACACGTTCAGCTTGATGACGATCCCCGGACTCCGATCCAGCAAAGTGTCGGGGAAGAGTTCCGTCAGCATGACGGCATGGTGACGATCTTGATGTACCACAGCAGCAGGGCTTCGCCTAAACTCCGCTACAGTATTATCGAGGACTATGGTGGCTGGGGCCGCCGCACACGGCTAAGGAATAGATCACGTGGATAAACTTGTGTGTTTCTGGGGTGCCCCTGCCTCCGTATATAAAGGACTAGAGGAGGGAGGCTGGCCGGCCAAGTGTGGCGCGCCAGGAGAGTCCTACTCCCTCTGGGAGTAGGATTCCCCCCCCCCCCAATCCTAGTTGGAATAGGACTCCTTGAGGGGGGAAAGAGAGAGAGGGGGCCGGCCACCTCTCCTAGTCCGTCCTAATAGGACTAGGGGAAGGGGGGAGGCGCACAGCCACCTTGGGCTGCCCCTTTCTCCTTTCCACTAAAGCCCACTAAGGCCCATATAGCTCCCGGGGGGTTCCGGTAACCTCCCGGTACTCCGGTAAAATCCCGATTTCACCCGGAACACTTCCGATGTCCAAATATAGGCTTCCAATATATCAATCTTTATGTCTCGACCACTTCGAGACTCCTCGTCATGTCCGTGATCATATCCGGGACTCCGAACAACCTTCGGTACATCAAAATGCATAAACTCATAATATAACTGTCATCGTAACCTTAAGCGTGCGGACCCTACGGGTTCGAGAACAATGTAGACATGACCGAGACACGTCTCCAGTCAATAACCAATAGCGGGACCTGGATGCCCATATTGGCTCCTACATATTCTACGAAGATCTTTATCGGTCAGACCGCATAACAACATACGTTGTTCCCTTTGTCATCGGTATGTTACTTGCCGGAGATTCGATCGTCGGTATCCAATACCTAGTTCAATCTCATTACCGGCAAGTCTCTTTACTCGTTCTGTAATACACCATCTCGCAACTAACATATTAGTTACAATGCTTGCAAGGCTTATGTGATGTGCATTACCGAGAGGGCCCAGAGATACCTCTTCGACAATCGGAGTGACAAATCCTAATCTCGAAATACGCCAACCCAACATCTACCTTTGGAGACACCTGTAATGCTCCTTTATAATCACCCAGTTACGTTGTGACGTTTGGTAGCACCCAAAGTGTTCCCAACAAGAAAAGAAAGGAAATAAAACTATTTACACGGGAAAGCTCCCAACAAGAAAAGGAAGAACAGGAAATCTTTTTGGATTTTCTTTTTAATTACTACTACAAGCATGGAAATTAAAAGTAGCTAAAAGCTACAACTAATTTTTTGTTTTTCTAAAGGTTTATTAAACACACAAGAAGAAAGCATAAAAAGGAAAATAAACTAGCATGGATGATACAATGAAAAGTATGAGCACCGACATCTAGCAATGAGTGTGTGAACATAAATGTAATGTCGGTGGGAAATACGTACTCCCCCAAGCTTAGGCTTTTGGCCTAAGTTGGTCTATGGCCACGGCTGGCCTGGCGGATATCCATAGTAATAGTTGGGGTCGTACTGAGATGCAGCGGCTATCGCCTCCTGAGCTGCAGCATGGCGACGAGCGGCCTCCACCCTCCTCTCGTACTCATCTGCCTCCTCTCTGGTAATAACATATCTTCCTTTTGCCTGATAATCAAAGAAGGCAGGAGCAGGGAGAGTGATACGGACAGCACGCCATCTGTCAAAGATTAGTCGATACTGGAGAGGTGATTCACTCCTCTCAATAAACTGTTGGTGAACCATATCATTGAAATCTAGGTAAGCAGGAGGCAATTCAATATCATCCTCACGTATGGTTACATCGAGAAAATCAGCTAAGCGGGTTGCATAAATTCCACCAAAGAAATCTCCATTAAATCTATTATTATGCAACCTACGTGCAACAATGGCTCCCAAATTATAGGATTTGTCTCCTAACACAAAACTCCTAAGAATACTCAGGTCAGGGACACACATATGACATGCTTCATCTTTACCATTTATGCACCTACCTATGAAGAGAGCAAAATAATGTATAGTAGGAAAGTGAATGCTCCCTACACTACTAGAAAAAAGGCTGCTAGTGGCGCACCTGTTTTCGCTACTAATGGCGCACTACAGGTGCGCCACTAGCACCACGCCATTAGATTTTTTACTAATGGCGCACCACCGCTGCCATTAGTATCTGGTATACTAATGGCGCACCACGCAGGAGTGCGTCATTAGTAGCAATTTTTTCAAAAAAAATTAAATTTTTTTTTTATTTTTTTTCTTAATCTCGGGTCACTATGGCAGCGTGGCGACGAGCGGCCTCCACTCTCCTCTCGTACTCATCTGCCTCCTCTCTGGTAATAACATATCTTCCTTTTGCCTGATAATCAAAGAAGGCAGGAGCAGGGAGAGTGATACGGACAGCACGCCGTCTGTCAAAGATTAGTTGATACTGGAGAGGTGATTCACTCCTCTCAATAAACTGTTGGTGAACCATAGCATTAAAATCTAGGTAAGCAGGAGGCAATTCAATGTCATCCTCACGTATGGTTACACCGAGAAAATCAGCTAAGCGGGTTGCATAAATTCCACCAAAGAAATCTCCATTAAATCTATTATTATGCAACCTACGTGCAACAATGGCTCCCAAATTATAGGATTTGTCTCCTAACACAGCACTCCTAAGAATACTGAGGTTAGGGACACACATATGACATGCTTCATCTTTACCATTTATGCACCTACCTATGAAGAGAGCAAAATAATGTATAGTAGGAAAGTGAATGCTCCCTACACTACTAGAAAAAAGGCTGATAGTGGCGCACCTGTTTTCGCTACTAATGGCGCACTACAGGTGCGCCACTAGCTGTTGGGTCTTGTAGTAATTTCAAAAAATTTCCTACGCACACGCAAGATCATGTGATGCATAGCAACGAGAGGGGAGAGTGCTGTCTACGTACCCACGCAGACCGACTGCGGAAGCGTTGACACAACGTAGAGGAAGTAGTCGTACGTCTTCACGATCCAACCGATCAAGCACCGAAACTACGGCACCTCCGAGTTTGAGCACACGTTCAGCTCGATGACGATCCCCGGACTCCGATCCAGCAAAGTGTCGGGGAAGAGTTCCGTCAGCACGACGGCGTGGTGACGATCTTGATGTACTACAGCAGCAGGGCTTCGCCTAAACTCCGCTACAGTATTATCGAGGACTATGGTGGCTGGGGCCGCCGCACACGGCTAAGGAATAGATCACGTGGATCAACTTGTGTGTTTCTGGGGTGCCCCTGCCTCCGTATATAAAGGACTAGAGGGGGGAGGCTGGCCGGCCAAGTGTGGCGCGCGAGGAGAGTCCTACTCCCTCTGGGAGTAGGATTCCCCCCCCCCCAATCCTAGTTGGAATAGGACTCCTTGAGGGGGGAAAGAGAGAGAGGGGGGGCTGGCCACCTCTCCTAGTCCTAATAGGACTAGGGGAAGGGGGGAGGCGCACAGCCACCTTGGGCTGCCCCTTTCTCCTTTCCACTAAAGCCCACTAAGGCCCATATAGCTCCCGGGGTTCCGGTAACCTCCCGGTACTCTGGTAAAATCCCGATTTCACCCGGAACACTTCCGATGTCCAAATATAGGCTTCCAATATATCAATCTTTATGTCTCGACCATTTCGAGACTCCTCGTCATGTCCGTGATCATATCCGGGACTCTGAACAACCTTCGGTACATCAAAATGCATAAACTCATAATATAACTATCATCGTAACCTTAAGCGTGCGAACCCTACGGGTTCGAGAACAATGTAGACATGACCGAGACACGTCTCCGGTCAATAACCAATAGCGGGACCTGGATGCCCATATTGGCTCCTACATATTCTACGAAGATCTTTATCGGTCAGACCGCATAACAACATACGTTGTTCCCTTTGTCATCGGTATGTTACTTGCCCGAGATTCGATCGTCGGTATCCAATACCTAGTTCAATCTCGTTACCGGCAAGTCTCTTTACTCGTTCCGTAATACATCATCTCGCAACTAACATATTAGTTACAATGCTTGCAAGGCTTATGTGATGTGCATTACCGAGAGGGCCCAGAGATACCTCTCCGACAATCGGAGTGACAAATCCTAATCTCGAAATACGCCAACCCAACATCTACCTTTGGAGACACCTGTAATGCTCCTTTATAATCACCCAGTTACGTTGTGATGTTTGGTAGCACCCAAAGTGTTCCTCTGGCAAACGGGAGTTGCATAATCTCATAGTCATAGGAACATGTATAAGTCATGAAGAAAGCAATAGCAACATACTAAACGATCGGGTGCTAAGCTAATGGAATGGATTATGTCAATCAGATCATTCAACTAATGATGTGATCCCGTTAATCAAATAACAACTCCTTTGTCTATGGTTAGGAAACATAACCATCTTTGATTAACGAGCTAGTCAAGTAGAGGCATACTAGTGACACTCTGTTTGTCTATGTATTCACACATGTATTATGTTTCCGGTTAATACAACTCTAGCATGAATAATAAACATTTATCATGAAATAAGGAAATAAATAATAACTTTATTATTGCCTCTAGGGCATATTTCCTTCACTAGCACCACACCATTAGATTATTTTACTAATGGCGCACCACCGGTGCGCCATTAGTATGTGGTATACTAATGGCGCACCACGCAGGAGTGCGCCATTAGTAGCAATTTTTTTCAAATTTTTTTTAAAAAAAATAAAAAATTTAAATTTTTTTAAATTTTTTTCTTAATCTCGGGTCACTATGGCTTAATCTCAGGTCAAATCGCACTCTGTGGTCAAATTCCCGGAAGGTCACCCATCCTCACACTACTCCAGCCCGAGCACGCTAAACTTCGTAGTTCTATCCAACCCCAGCACTACCTCACTTCACAGGCACTTGTTGATATATCTATCATATCAATCCTATTAAACCTTGCTGATGTCTAGGACTTAGTTCATGAGTATGATGAAATTTTGAAAAAATATTTCAAACTTCCCGGTCATATCACGTATCATATTTTGAAAAATAATTCAATTTTTTTCAAAACCAATTTTTTTCCCTGTTACTAGTGGCGCACCTAGCCTACGGTGCGCCACTAGTAAGTTTGAAATTTTTTGAATTTTTTGCCTCCGGATCTTAAAAGCCCCGTAACTTTTTTCTGTTAGGTTTCTGGGGATTTTCAAAATGTTTAACGGGGTTTCCCTAGTTAAATTTGGATGTAACTTTTCGAGTACATGATTTTTCATATAGAAAACTTTTTAATCCGAGTTCGCATGCAAAAGTTATGCCCATTTTACAAATTCCAGAGATATTTTGCAAATAAAGTCGAAATTCATATTTGTAAATTTTCCCAACAACTAGACCACATATCACATGGGAAACTTATTATTTTTTTGACATTTCCATCAATTTCTTTTATTTTTTTAAACTGAAAGGCGGTCCACGAGGGGGGGTGCATTCGGTGGAAGTTTTGGGCCAAGTTAGTAATGGCGCACCGTGGGATAGGTGCGCCATTACTAGTTTTGAAAAAAAATAAAACAAATTCTGAATTTTTTTTGGAAAAAACTTAGCGCCATTACTAGTTTTAACTAGTAATGGCGCACTGTCCACTGGTGCGCCATTACTTGAAAAAAAAAATTGAAAAAAAAATTGAAAAAATTTACTAGTGGTGCACCGTGGATGTAGTGCGCCATTACTAGTCTAACTAGTAATGGCGCACTATCCACTGGTGCGCCATTACTAGTTTTGAAAAAAAAATGAAAACAAATTGTTACTAATGGCGCACCGTGGATGTGGTGCGCCATTAGTATTTGGACACTAATGGCGCACCACATGTCTGGTGCGCCATTAGTGGCCATATCATCTATAGCCCTTTTCCTAGTAGTGCTATGGTAGCTTGTGTTATATCTCTAGATTCCCCCACAGTTATGCTAGCAAGAAAATTTCTAAATTCAGATTTGCAGGGTTCACTAGCACTACCCCATTGTGGAAGTTTGCAAGCAGTGATAAAATCCTTTTAAGTCCATAGTATAAGATTTTTCATATAGATCAAACAGGACAGTTGGAGAATTGCGTGAAGATGAAATTCAAACCTCCTCACAAAGGTACTGGTGAGATAGTGGTACTGGCGGCACTTTTCTTCCTCAAAGCTCACAAGATCAGTGTTACGCAAATATGCGTTAAATTCTTCCTTAATTCCCGCTCGATCCATAAAGTTTTCCGAAGGCCATTCACAAGGACGCACTGGAGCGTCTCTTGGTGGCTCTTCATCAGCATCACGCATTGCAAGCCTGGGTCCTTGCTTTCTTGAAGAACCACCTTGGTACATTTTACTAAGCATATTTCTCCCTCTGAAAAATTCTAAAATTTTTAGTAACTTCAAAATAAAAGTGAACCAAACTCAACAAAATTGATAGCAACTACTCCTACAAGTGCCTAGAGCCTATATCATGCATCAAAACTACTTGGAACCATATAAATTTGACATGCAAGCTCAAGAACATGGTCACCTAGGCAGCACAAATTTGCAATGAATAAAGCACTAGAACAAAAACCAATTGGACCAATGGAGGAGTCACATACCAAGGAACAATCTCCCCAAGCAGTTTTGTGAAAGGTACTTTGAGCAAGGAGATCGAAAATGGCAGCAAAATGAGCTTGGGCTCGGGTTTGAGCTGGATATTCGTGTTTGTGGGAGGAAGAACGAGTGTGTGATTGCAGGAATAAGTGGAGGAGGGCCACCGTGGGCCCACAAGGCAGGGGGGTGTGCCCAGGGGGTAGGGCGCGCCCCTGACCCTCGTGGCCAGGTGCCAGCTCCTCCTGCTGTGTTCTCAGTGTCAAATATTCTCAAATATTTCAGAAAAAAACATATTTAAATCTCAAGGCATTTGGAGAACTTTTATTTTCGGGGTATTTTATATTGCACGGATAATTCAGATAACAGACAGAAAATAATATTTTTGTTTTATTTAATATAAATAACAGAAAGTAAAAGGAGGGTACAGAAGGATGTGCCTCCTAGTTTCATCCATCTCATGCTCATCAAAAGGAATCCACTAACAAGGTTGATCAAGTCTTGTTAACGAACTCATTCCGAATAACATGGAACCGAAGAAATTTCGACTAACACTATGTTACCTCAACGGGGATATGCACATCCCCAACAATAAGAATATCATATTTCTTCTTAACAGTAGGAAGAGGAAATTCAAAACCTCCAAAAATAATTGATGGAATTTTTCCAATAGAATTGATACTGTGGACTTGAGGTTGTTTCCTCAGAAAGTGTACTGTATGATCATTACCATTAACATGAAAAGTGACATTGCCTTTGGTGCAATCAATAACAGCCCCTGCAGTATTCAAAAAGGGTCTTCCAAGAATAATAGACATACTATCGTCCTCGGGAATATCAAGAATAACAAAGTCTGTTAAAATAGTAACGTTTGCAACCACAACAAGCACATCCTCACAAATACCGACATGTATAGCAGTTGATTTATCGGCCATTTGCAAAGATATTTCAGTAGGTGTCAACTTATTCAAATCAAGTCTATGATATAAAGAGAGAGGCATAACACTAAAACCGGCTCCGAGATCACATAAAGCAGTTTTAACATAGTTTCTTTTAATGAAGCATGGTATAGTGGGTACTCCTGGATCTCCAAGTTTCTTTGGTATTCCACCCTTCAAAGTATAATTAGCAAGCATGGTGGAAATTTCAGCTTCCGGTATCTTTCTTTTATTAGTAACAATTTCTTTCATCTACTTAGCATAAGGATCCGTTTTGAGCATATCAGTTAATCGCATGCACAAAAAGATAGGTCTAATCATTTCAACAAAGCGCTCAAAATCCTCATCATCCTTTTTCTTGGATGGTATGGGAGGAAAAGGCATGGGTTTCTGAACCCAAGGCTCTCTTTCCTTTCTGTGCTTCCTGGCAACAAAGTCTTTCTTATCATAACGTTGATTCTTTGATTGTGGGTTATCAAGATCAACAACAGGTTCAATTTCTACATCATTATCATTACTAGGTTGAGCATCATCATGAACATTATTATTAACATTATCACTAGTTTCAGGTTCATTACCAGATTGTGTTTCAGCATCAGAAATAGAAATATCATTTGGATTCTCAGGTGTTTCAGCAATAGGTTCACTAGAAGCATGCAAAGTCCTATCATTTTTCTTTTTCTTCCTTTTAGAAGGACTAGGTGCATCTATATTATTTCTTTGAGAATCTTGCTCAATTCTCTTAGAGTGGCCTTCAGGATAAAAAGGTTCCTGAGTCATTCTACCAGTTCTAGTAGCCACTCTAACAGCATAATCATTATTCTTACTATTCAATTCATTGAGCAAATAATTTTGAGATTTAAGTACTTGTTCTACTTGAGTGGTAACCAGAGAAGCATGTTTACTAATAAGTTTAAGTTCACCTTTAACATTAGCCATATAATCACCCAAGTGTTCAAGCATATTTGAATTGTATTTCAATTGTCTACCAAAATAAGCATTAAAATCTTCTTGCTTAATCATAAATTTATCAAACTCATCTAAGCATGGACTAGCAAACTTAGTAAATGGGATTTCAGCTTTATCATATCTATAGAGAGAATTTACCTTTACTACCTGTGTCGGGTTATCAAGACCATGTATTTCTTCAATAGGTAATGGATTAAGATCATATGTTTCTTCAACAGGCGGTAAATTAAGACCATGTATTTCTTCAATAGGAGGTAAATTCTTAACATCTTTAGCTTTAATACCTTTTTCTTTCATAGATTTCTTTGCCTCCTGCATATCTTCAGGACTGAGAATAGAACACCTCTCTTCTTCGGAGTTGGTTTAAGAATAGGCTCAGGAACTGTCTTAGGAAGTGTCCAATTATTTTCATTTGTCAACATATTATTCAATAGAATTTCAGCTTCATCCAGTGTTCTTTCCCGGAAAACAGAACCAGCACAACTATCTAGGTAATCTCTGGAAGCATCGGTTAGTCCATTATAAAAGATATCAAGTATTTCATTTTTCTTAAGAGGATGATCAGGTAAAGCATTAAGTAATTGGAGAAGCCTCCCCCAAGCTTGTGGGATACTCTCTTCTTCAATTTGCACAAAATTATATATATCCCTCAAAGCAGCTTGTTTCTTATGAGCAGGGAAATATTTAGCAGAGAAGTAATAAATCATATCCTGGGGACTACGCACACAACCAGGATTAGGAGAATTAAACCATATCTTAGCATCACCCTTTAATGAGAATGGAAATATTTTAAGGATATAAAAGTAGCGAGTTCTCTCATCATTAGTGAACAGGGTGGCTATATCATTTAATTTAGTAAGATGTGCCACAATAGTTTCAGATTCATAGCCATGAAAAGGATCAGATTCAACCAAAGTAATTATATCAGGGTCAACAGAGAATTCATAATCCTTATCAGTAAGACAGATAGGTGAAGTAGCAAAAGCAGGGTTAGGTTTCATTCTAGCATTAAGGGATTGCTGCTTCCATTTAGCTAATAATTTCTTAAGATCACTTCTATCACTACAAGCAAGAATAGCTCTACGAGATTCTTCATCCAAAACATAACCCTCAGGAACAACAGGAAATTCATAAGTATTAGGGGGAGAATCTTCATCATCACTATCTTCAATATAATCAGTTTCAATAATTTCATTCTCTCTAACCCTAGCAAGTTGTTCATCAAGAAATTCACCAAGTGGCACAGTAGTGTCAAACATAGAAGCAGTTTCATCATAAGTATCATGCATAGCAGAAGTGGCATCATCAATAACATGCGACATATCAGAATTAATAGCAGAAGCAGGTTTAGGTGTCGCAAGCTTACTTAAAACAGAAGGTGAATCAAGTGCAGAGCTAGATGGCAGTTCCTTAACTCCCCTCGTAGTTGAAGGATAAATCTTAGTTTTTGGATCTCTCATGTTCTTCATAGTGATAAGCAGATATAAATCCCAAGTGACTCAAAGAATAGAGCTATGCTCCCCGGCAACGGCGCCAGAAAATAGTCTTGATAACCCACAAGTATAGGGGATCGCAACAGTTTTCGAGGGTAGAGTATTCAACCCAAATTTATTGATTCGACACAAGGGGAGCCAAAGAATATTCTCAAGTATTAGCAGCTGAGTTGTCAATTCAACCACACCTGGAAACTTAATATCTGTAGTAAAGTGTTTTAGTAGCAAAGTAATATGATAGTAGTGATAACGGTAGCAAAAGGTAATGATAGCAAAAGTAATATTTTTGGTAATTTGTAGTGATGATAACAGTAGCAACGGAAAAGTAAATAAGCGAGGAACAATATATGGAAAGCTCGTAGGCAATGGATCAGTGATGGAGAATTATGCCGAATGCGGTTCATCATGTAACAGTCATAACCTAGGGTGACACAGAACTAGCTCCAATTCATCAATGTAATGTAGGCATGTATTCTGAATATAGTCATACGTGCTTATGGAAAAGAACTTGCATGACATCTTTTGTCCTACCCTCCCGTGGCAGCGGGGTCCTAGTGGAAACTAAGGGATATTAAGGCCTCCTTTTAATAGAGTACCGGACCAAAGCATTAACACATAGTGAATACATGAACTCCTCAAACTACGGTCATCACCGGTAAGTATCCCGATTATTGTCACTTCAGGGTTAACGGATCATAACACATAATAGGTGACTATAGACTTGCAAGATAGGATCAAGAACTCTCATATATTCATGAAAACATAATAGGTTCAGATCTGAAATCATGGCACTCGGGCCCTAGTGACAAGCATTAAGCATAGAAATTCATAGCAACATCAATCTCAGAACATAGTGGATACTAGGGATCAAACCCTAACAAAACTAACTCGATTACATGATAAATCTCATCCAACCCATCGCCGTCCAGCAAACCTACGATGGAATTACTCACGCACGGCAGTGAGCATCATGAAATTGGTGATGGAGGAAGGTTGATGATGACAATGGCGACGGATTCCCCTCTCCGGAGCCCCAACGGACTCCAGATCATCCCTCCCAAGAGGTTTTAGGGCTTGGCGGCAGCTCCGTATCGTAAAACGCGATGATTCCTTCTCTCTGATTTTTTTGTCTCCGAAACCAAATATATAGAGTTGTAGTTGAGGTCGGAGGAGCTCCAGGGGGGCCATGAGGTAGGGGGCGCCCTAGGGGGTAGGCGCGCCCCCACCCTCATGGCTAGGGTGTGGGCCCCCTGGTCTTCATCTTTTGCAGGGATTTTTTATTATTTCTGAAAAGATGTTCCATGAAGTTTCAGGTCATTCCGAGAACTTTTGTTTCTGCACATAAATAACACCATGGTAATTCTGCTGAAAACAGCGTCAGTCCGGGTTAGTTCCATTCAAATCATGCAAGTTAGAGTCCAAAACAAGGGCAAAATTGTTTGGAAAAGTAGATACGACGGAGACGTATCAGGCGGCTCGTAAAACGCGATGAATCCTTCTTTTCGATTTTTTTCTCCCTGAAACCAAATATATAGAGTTGGAGTTGAGGTCGGAGGAGCTCCAGGGGGCCCACGAGGTAGGGGCGCGCCCTTGGGGGGCAGGCGTGCCCCCACCCTCGTGGCTAGGGTGTGGGCCCCCTGGTCTTCACCTTTTGCAGGGATTTTTTATTATTTCTAAAAAGATGTTCCATGAAGTTTCAGGTCATTCCGAGAACTTTTGTTTCTGCACATAAATAACACCATGGTAATTCTGCTGAAAACAGCGTCAGTTCGGGTTAGTTCCATTCAAATCATGCAAGTTAGAGTCCAAAACAAGGGCAAACGTGTTTGGAAAAGTAGATACGACGGAGACGTATCACTTTCTAGATGGTTACTCTGGTTTCTCTCAAATACGTGTGTCAGCTGATGATCAAGCAAAGACCACTTTTACTTGCCCTTTCGGTACTTTTGCTTATAGAAGTATGCCTTTTCGTTTATGTAATGCACCTGCTACCTTTCAAACATGCATGATGGCTATATTTTCTGACTTTTGTGAAAAGATATGTGAGGTTTTCATGGACGATTTCTCCGTTTATGGATCCTCTTTTGATGATTGCTTGAGCAACCTTGATCGAGTTTTGCAGAGATGTGAAGAAACTAACCTTGTTCTGAATTGGGAGAAATGCCACTTTATGGTTAATGAATGTATTGTCTTGGGGCATAAAATTTCTGAAAGAGGCATTGAAGTTGATAAAGCTAAAGTTGATGTTATTGAAAAGATGCCATGTCCCAAGGACATTAAAGGTATAAGAAGTTTTTTGGGTCATGCCGGTTTTTATAGGAGGTTCATTAAGGACTTCTCAAAAATTTCCCGGCCTCTGACTAATCTATTACAAAAAGATATTCCTTTTGTCTTTGATGATGATTGTGTAGAAGCATTTGAAATACTTAAGAAAGCATTGATTTCTGCACCTATTGTTCAGCCACCTGATTGGAATTTACCCTTTGAAATTATGTGTGATGCTAGTGATTATGCTGTAGGTGTTGTTCTAGGGTAAAGAGTTGATAAGAAATTAAATGTTATTCAATATGCTAGTAAAACTCTAGACAATGCCCAGAGAAATTATGCTACCATTGAAAAAGAATTTTTAGCAGTTGTTTTTGCTTGTGATAAGTTCAGACCTTATATTGTTGATTCTAAAGTAACTATTCACACTGATCATGCTGCTATTAAATACCTTATGGAAAAGAAAGATGCTAAACCTAGACTTATTAGATGGGTTCTCTTGCTACAAGAATTTGATTTGCATATTATTGATAGAAAGGGAGTTGAGAACCCCGTTGCAGACAACTTGTCTAGGTTAGAAAATGTTCTTGATGACCCACTACCTATTGATGATAGCTTTCTTGATGAAGAACTAAATGTCATAAATGCTTCTCGAACTGCTCCATGGTATGCTGATTAGTTGTAAGTAAATAAATTGTGATGACCATCATTATTAGAGCATTGTCCCAAGTGAGGAAAGGATGATGGAGACTATGATTCCCCCACAAGTCGGGATGAGACTCCGGACGAAAAAAATAAAAATAAAAAAGGCCAAAAAAAGGAGAAGGCCCCAAAAAATGAGAGAAAAAGAGAGAAGGGACAATGCTACTATCCTTTTACCACACTTGTGCTTCAAAGTAGCACCATGATCTTCATGATAGAGAGTCCCTATGTTGTCACTTTCATATACTAGTGGGAATCTTTCATTATAGAACTTGGCTTGTATATTCCCATGATGGGCTTCCTCAAAATACCCTAGGTCTTCGTGACCAAGCAAGTTGGATGCACACCCACTTAGTTTCTTTTTGAGCTTTCATACACTTATAGCTCTAGTGCATCCGTTGCATGGCAATCCCTACTCACTCACATTGATATATATTGATGGGCATCTCCATAGCCCGTTGATATGCCTAGTTGATGTGAGACTATCTTCTCCCTTTTTGTCTTCTCCACAACCACCATTCTAGTCCACCATAGTGCTATATCCATGGCTCGCGCTCATGTATTGCGTGAAGATTGAAAAAGTTTGAGAACACCATAGTGCCATATCCATGGCTCACGCTCATATACTGGCAAGTGCCCGTTGAGCTCCAGTGTACAACTGCTCCACCAGGGTGTAAACCACCTTGAGTTTTATTGAATTGTTTTGGCTCAGATTGTTGCTCCGGGGACCTGCAGGTGTTTTAAAAGGTTAAGAAGGCGGCGTATACTTCTGGCAAAAATAGAGTGTAAGTAACTAAAGGCAAATAACTCACCAAAAATTGCGGAGACCATCTGGGACACACGGTTTTTTAAGCCAGTGAGCTCCGTGGTAACCTCCTGGAGAGCCGCCTCCGCTGTCTCAGCACGCTGTGTTAGCAAGGTTTTCTCGCCGACCCAGGATTTCTTCTTCGCATCAAAACTGGTCTTCAGTTTTTCAGCTTCAGAAAGGCTCAACTGGAGTTTGGAGTCAGCGTTCTTTATCTCCGCCTCTTGATCCGCCAGCCGGGTCTTTGCATCAGTTAATTGAGACCCCAATTCAGTCAAGGTGGTCTGCAAACATGCACAGGTATGTTAAAGTGTATTTCAATAAAGGTTATCATGATTAAACTCCCAAGTGCTTTGCGACGCAACACCACTCGGCACTTGGGGGCTAATGTCTGCCAAAGAAATTTTTTAATGCGAAATGGCTCTTCTATGATTAAAGTCCCGAGTGTTTTACAAGTAACAACGCTTGGCACTTGGGGGCTGATGCATGATATTAAGAAAGTGTTTTCATGTTGAGCCCGATCGCACTATTTTGTTTTGACTGATTCAAGACAGTTATGAAGTTAAGTACCGGCTCATTTGTGATAAATTGAGCCGGCCCTTGGGGACTACAGGTGAAATTTAGGCTGGATTTAAGGAAAATCTAAGATAGAGCATCAACCTATATCACAAGTCTACAGATCATTCAGGTTCATCATAATCCGGAGACTTGGGGGCTGGCAGAGCATATATAAGATGGTGAAAGCCGGTGAAACGTACCTCATATTTCAGCTGCAGTTGCTTGACCATCTCAATTTTCGAGTCACGGCTAGAATGCACATGACTAAGGTAGCCAGACAGCACATCACTAATGTTCAGGTGAGCGTAATGAGAGACATCAAACCGCACCTTCTGCCTCTCTAAAGCCTCTTGCTTAGCAGAGTGCCGGGCCAATACAGTTGGGTTGCTCGGCTCAACGAATCGACTACCAGTAATTAAGACATCATTGTTAGAAGTCGTCGGCAGGTTAGCTAAGCTAGATGGTTCAGTGGTAGCCGGATTAAGAATGGTCTCATCAGCTGACGGCTCAGGAGGGTCCGATTGAACGTGGACAGCCGGATCTTCTGGCGCTTCAGATTGATCAGGAGGAGTTGGTATTGCCGGTTCAGGTGCAAGATCTTTCGGGCCTTCTGCCAGTTTAGTCACCTTTGCTTTCTTGGACTTTGCTTGACCGCTAAGAAAGATTTTTATGAGACAGTTAGTATAATGATGCAATTTTAAAGATGCAGAAGAAAGATGATTTTCCTTACCCAGGGGCAGTCTTGAAAGGCGGAAATTGAGTTTGTGATGAGTCGCCAGAAGAGCGAGAAACCTCTTGCAAAGGTAAAATAAAGTTAAAAGAGTAAGGAAATAGATTCATGGATAAAAGCAAAAGACAAAAGTGAAAGAAACCTCATTCTGGCGCTTTCGAGGAGTTTTTTGTAAGTCGGAGGGCGGATCATTGTCGTCATTAGTTCGGGCCTGACGACGGCTCTCATGTTGCTGCTTTTTCAAAAGAAAATGAGGGTCCAAATAAGCCAAAGGGTGCGAAAACCTTACTTTCTGGGTTACCAGTCGAAGTTTCTGTCTTGGCAAAGGGGCTGAGTCGGAGGAAATAGTTACCTCTTCTTCTACGGCCTGGTTGGCCCCCGTGTTGTCATGGCAATAGTCAGTGTCAATAAGGTTGTTAAAAAACTGGCCAAGGGAGTCAAGGGCTACCTCCGACTCAGAAACATCATCCAGCTGGAATATGTCAGATGCAGTCTTCTTCTTCTTGGGCTTCCGGGTCATTCTCCTGGCGGCTATGGCAGCGGCTCTAGCCTTCTTGGCAGCTTCATGATCATATTTGGCTTTCCAGAAATCAGATTTGGCCTGTAAGCAAATAACAGGTTAAAAAGCCATGCAAGTATTTAACTACTGAAGAAAACAAAGAAGGAGGTCAAGGGGGTTCACCTCTGGTGCCGGGTTAAGTTTGCGGAAGGGGTTTAATCCAACCTTACTGCAGTCCTCGTATTTGCCATTCACGAGGATGGTTGACATTGCAACAATGTCCTCTTCAGTTAGTTGTACAGAGCTATGACGCAAAGAATCATCTGGGCCTCCGCCATATTTATACATCAACTTGGATCGGCGGCTTAGAGGGATGACCCGCCATGCGATCCAGCAACGGATCAGGTCAACTCCGGTTAAGCCATTTCCCAATAAGGCTTCAATCCTTTTGATAGATGGGATAAGCTTCTTGCGTTCAGCAGCAGTAAGCTTGTCAGGGAGCACAAACTTAGAATCAAGACGCTCCACGCGATAACCCGGCAATGGTTTTTCATCAGCTGGTGATATGTCTTGGCAATAGAACCAATTTTGGTTCCAATCTTTGGGATGGCTTGGTAAGACCACTAAAGGAAAGACAACACCCTGTCGGCGCTGAATCGAGATTCCGCCAAGTTCCAAGCTAGGGCCGTTGGTGCACTCATTCTGGCGGTTCAAATAAAAGTATTCTCTGAAGATCTCCACAGTCGGTACGTCTTGGAGATATACCTCACAGAGAACTTGAAAATTGTAGATATTGGATATGAAGTTGGGTCTAAGGTCTTGTAGATGAAGCTTGAAAAAATGCAAAACATCTCGGAAGAACTTTGAGCCGGGTGGTGAGAAGCCCCGATTCATGTGGTCAGTAAAGATGATAACTTCACCGTCTTTGGGCTTAGGAAGTTCTTCGTCCGGGTCAGGGGCACGATAAGACATAATGTTTTTCTCTGGAAAAAATGCAATGGTGACGAATTCCTTCAAAGTGTCCTCAGTAACTGTGGAAAGAACCCAGTTGCAGACCGTTGGCGCTTTTGACGGCATGATGAAAAAAGGGCAAACTAAAAAGAAAGCAATGTGCCAGTTCAAATTATTGGTGGAATTACAGGATAAATGATGATAGTACAGATGAGTAATAGCGGCTTAAGTAGGGGCTAATGATATATAAAGGAAAAATGAGCCGGCATGATAAGCCGCCATGACTAAAGATGTTCAAAGGTTGTCTGAGTCAGAATTGGCTAAGTGCTGAGATAAAAAAGTTTCACAAGTTGTTGCTACTATTTTGGATCAAGATGGTTCAAAAAGGGAAAATAAATCTAGACCTAAAAACCAGCACAGAGGAGTTTGTCGGTTCTAAAGAAGCCTTTGTACAGGAGAAAGGGATCTACTAGCATCTGAAATGGATGCAAAACAGCTACCGCATAGATTCTATACTTCTTTTAGATCAAAGGAGGGTGCGGTGGAGAAACTGAAAGGAATCTACGATGAACAGTGAAGAACACAAGAAAGAACTCGCAAACCCTAAATGCAGATCTAAGGTGTGAGAAAGCAAGAACTTACGGACACGGATCTGCTGCGGAGGGTCGTCGCCATTTCTCTGGACAGCTCAGGGTGATGCAGCGGCCGAGCTTGAGGACGACGATGAGTGCTGTGGCGGCGGTGGAGCTCGAACGACAGGAGGGTTGCGAGAGAGGAAGAAGATGATGGAAAAGGGGGAGAATGAAGAAAGGCCAGTCGTGCCTATTTATAAGGAAATAGGTGAACGGGCAGATGCAAAAATCGAGGGAGACCAAAGTAATGATTATCCAGCTAAATGGATGCCTCGATTCTCGGAAAGCATTTAAAGATAAAGATCCGTTAAAGATGACGTCAAGGCAGATTTCCAAATTTTCTGAAGATGACGTCATGGCGGGTTACAGAGCTTTTACAAACAGTGGAATATGGATTTCATCTAAGTGTTAGAGATTGATAAGAACAAAGTTCAAATCAACATGGGGCCTAATGTTGGGGATATAACTACCAGGTATGACCCGCCCAGGAGGGGTCGGGTCAATCTTAATGGCGGGTTACTCAAAGAAGCCCGACAAGTATACAAGGCGACGGTTCATTGTATGACTTGTAGAAGGCCCAAGCCTAGAGGCGGCTCAAGGCCCATAATTTTAAACCGCCATGTATGAGTAAGACTTGTAAAGTAAGTCATGTAAAAGAAGTTACCGAACCGGACACGTTGTATGAGCCGGCCGGGACTCTGTAGGCCGCCAGGCGTCAACCCGTGTATATAAGGGGACGACCCGGCGGCGGCTTAGGGTAAGAAACAACAGATCGAGAGCCAGGCTAGCGTATTTCCCTCCTTGGTCATCGAAAACTAGCAATACCACAACAACTAGACTAGGCTTTACCTTCACTGCAAGGGGCCGAACCAGTATAAACCTCTCGTGTCCTTTGTCCCGATTAACCCCTTTAAGCTTCCTAGTTGTGATGGCTCCACGACTAAGTCATTTCACTAGGACATCTGCCGTGACAATTCCACAACACATATCTTTTCACAAAAGTCGGAAAATATACCCATCATGCATCTTTGAAAGGTAGCAGGTGCATTACATAAACCAAAATGCATACGTCTATAAGCAAAAGTACCGAAAGGGCAAGTAAAAGTGGTCTTTGCTTGATCATCAGCTGACACAGGTATTTGAGAGAAACCAGAGTAACCATCTAGAAAGCAAAAATGTGTATGTTTGGATAATCTTTCTAGCATTTGATCAATAAAAGGTAAGGGGTGTTGATCTTTTTTAGTAGCTTTATTTAATTTGCGTAAATCAATTACCATCCTATAACCTATAATAATTCTTTGTGGGATCAATTCATCTTTATCATTAGGAACAACGGTAATACCTCCCTTCTTAGGGACACAATGGACAGGGCTTACCCACTGACTATCAGCAACGGGATAAATTATACCTGCCTCAAGGAGCTTTAATATTTCCTTTCTTACCACTTCTTTCATCTTAGGATTTAGCCGTCGTTGGTGATCAATAACTGGTTTGGCATCCTTCTCCAAATTTATTTTGTGTTGACATAGAGTGGGACTGATGCCCTTAAGATCATCAAGAGTATATCCAATAGCAGCATGGTGCTTCTTCAGTGTTTTCAATAATTTGTTTTCTTCATGCTCTGAAAGGTTAGCACTAATAATAAAAGGATATATCTTCTTTCATCAAGATAAGCATATTTAAGAGTATCAAATAAAGGTTTAAGCTCAAACACGGGATCGCCCTTGGGTGGAGGAGGATCCCCTAGGATTTCAACAGGCAAGTTGTGTTTCAGAATAGGTCCTTGTTTAAAGAATACTTCATCTATTTCCCTTCTTTCATTCATAAACATATCATTCTCATGGTCTAGCAAATATTGTTCTAAAGGATCATTAGGAGGCACAGTCTTGATAAACCACAAGTATAGGGGATCGCAACAGTTTTCGATAAGTAAGAGTGTCGAACCCAATGAGGAGCTAAAGGCAGAACAAATATTCCCTCAAGTTCTATCGACCACCGATACAACTCTATGCACGCTTGACGTTCGCTTTACCTAGAACAAGTATGAAACTAGAAGTATTTTGTAGGTGTTGTTGAATAGGTTTGCAAATGATGAATTTGACCCAGTAAAAGTTTCCCTTTTTCAGATATAAGGTGTCGCACATAACAAGCATGCTCATCTAAAGATTTTCCCTCAACTAAGCTAGTTGGGGTTTCCGCACGAGCACATAGGGATCGAAGATGATCCAAGTAAAAAGCTTCAGGAGTGTGATAGATTTTGAGTGGTTCTCAACCATTGGTTCAGTAGGTACAACTAATTTTTTTGGTATTTTGCATTTCCTACCCATAACTAAAGATAGAAAACAACTAAGAACAACAAATAAAAATTACTTAGTGATAAAGAAAACAAGCACACACGAGAATATTCACCCCGCGCTATTGCTCCCCGGCAATGGCGCCAGAAAAAGGTCTTGATAACCCACAAGTATAGGGGATCGTAACAGTTTTCGATAAGTAAGAGTGTCGAACCCAACGAGGAGCTAAAGGCGGAACAAATATTCCCTCAAGTTCTATCGACCATCGATACAACTCTACGCACGCTTGACGTTCGCTTTACCTAGAACAAGTATGAAACTAGAAGTATTTTGTAGGTGTTGTTGAATAGGTTTGCAAGGTAATAAAGAGCGTGTAAATAAAAAGGAGGGGCTGTTTAGGTAAATACACAACTAAATTAGTTTTAGTAAAGAGCTTGTTGTTACGAGAAAGTTATTTGTCCCTAGGCAACCGATAACTAGGCCGGTAATCATTATTGCAATCTTATATGAGGGAGAGGCATAAGCTAACATACTTTCTCTACTTGGATCATATGCACTTATGATTGGAACTCTAGCAAGCATTTGCAACTACTAAAGATCATTAAGGTAAAACCCAACCATAGCATTAAAGTATCAAGTCCTATTTATCCCATACGCAAACAACCTACTTACTCGGGTCTGTGCTTCTGTCACTCACGCCACCCACCATAAGCAAATCATGAACATATTGCAAACCCTACAGCGGGAATCCCTCATGCTTGCGCGACATGGAGAGCACCATAGGACAACACCAATAATAAAACATGCAACTCAAACCAATCACGATCATCAATTAACCCGTAGGACAAAACGGATCTACTCAAACATCATAGGATAGCCATACATCATTGGGAAATAATATATAGCGTTGAGCGCCATGTTTAAGTAGAGATTACAGCAGGTAAAAGAGAGGTTACACCACTGCATAGAGGGGGGAAGAGTTGGTGATGATGGCGGTGAAGTTGTTGGTGAAGATTGCGGTGATGACGATGGCCCCCGGTGGCACTCCGGTGCCACCGGAAGCGAGGGGGAGAGGGCCCGCCTTCTTCTTATTCTTCCTTGACCTCCTCCCTAGATGGGAGAAGGGTTTCCCCTCTGGTCCTTGGTCTCCATGGCGTGGGAGGGGCGAGAGCCCCTCCGAGATTGGATCTGTCTCTCTCTGTTTCTGCGTTCCCTAATTCTGCCCTTTCACCGTTTCTTAAATTCCCGGAGATCCATAACTCCGATTGGGCTGAAATTTTAACACGATCTCTATCCGGATATTAGCTTTCTTGCAGCGGAAGAAGGGCATCAACCGCCTTACGGGGTGGCCACGAGGGTCAGGAGCGCGCCCAGGGGGGTGGGGCGTGCCCCCTGCCTCATGCCTCCCTTGGGTACCATCTCGCGTGGATTTTTCTTCCCAAAAATCATATATATTCCAAAAAAATCTCCGTCAGTTTTTATCCCGTTTGGACTCCGTTTGATATGGATATTCTGCAAAACAAAAAACATGCAACAAACAGGAACTGGCACTGGGCACTGGATCAATATGTTAGTCCCAAAAAATAGTATAAAAAGTTTCCAAAAGTATATGAAAGTTGTATAATGTTGGCATGGAACAATCAAAAATTATAGATACGACGGAGACGTATCACACAGCAATAGAAGCAAGACCAATAATTTCATCTTTATTAGGCAATTCTGAAGGAAATATGCCCTAGAGGCAATAATAATGTTATTATTTTATTTCCTTATATCATGATAAATGTTTATTATTCATGCTAGAATTGTATTATCCGGAAACATAATACTTGTGTGAATACATAGACAAACTAAACGTCACTAGTTTGCCTCTACTTGACTAGCTCGTTAATCAAAGATGGTTATGTTTCCTAAACATAGAAATGTGTTGTCATTTGATTAACGGGATCACATTATTAGGAGAATGATGTGATTGACATGACCCATTCCATTAGCTTAGCACCCGATCGTTTAGTATGTTGCTATTGCTTTCTTCATGACTTATACATGTTCCTATGACTATGAGATTATGCAACTCCCGTTTGCCGGAGGAACACTTTGTGTGCTACCAAACGTCACAACGTAACTGGGTGATTATAAAGCAGCTCTACAGGTGTCTCCAAAGGTAAATGTTGGGTTGGCGTATTTCAAGATTAGGATTTGTCACTCCGATTGTCGGAGAGGTATCTCTGGTCCCTCTCGGTAATGCACATCACATAAGCCTTGCAAGCATTGCAACTAATGAGTTAGTTGCGAGATGATGTATTACAAAATGAGTAAAGAGACTTGCCGGTAACGAGATTGAACTAGGTATTAAGATACCGACGATCGAATCTCGGGCAAGTAACATACCGATGACAAAGGGAACAACGTATGTTGTTATGCGGTCTGACCGATAAAGATCTTCATAGAATATGTGGGAGCCAATATGTGCATCCGCGTTCCGCTATTGGTTATTGACCGGAGACATGTCTCGGTCATGTCTACATTGTTCTCGAACCCGTAGGGTCCGCACGCTTAAGGTTTCGATGACAGTTATATTATGAGTTTATGAGTTTTGATGTACCGAAGTTAGTTCGGAGTCCCGGATGTGATCATGGACATAACGAGGAGTCTCGAAATGGTCGAGACATAAAGATTGATATATTGGACGGCTATATTCAGACACCGGAAGTGTTCCGGGTGATTTCGGAGAAAACCGGAGTACCGGAGGGTTACCGGAACCTCCCAGGAGAAGTAATGGGCCATATGGGCCTTAGTGGAGAGAGAGAAGGGCAGCCAGGGTGGGCCGCGTGCCTCCTTTCCCCCTGGTCCGAATTGGACTAGGAGAAGGGGGCGGCGCCCCCCTTTCCTTCTCCCTCCCCACTTCCTTCCCCCTCCTAGTAGGAGTCCTACTCCTACTAGGAGGAGGACTCCTCCTTGGCGCGCCTATAGGGCCGGCCGGCCTCCTCCCCTTGCTCCTTCATATATGGGGGCAGGGGCACCCCTAGACACACAAGTTGATCCTCGATAATATTGTAGCGGTGCTTAGGCGAAGCCCTGCGACGGTAGAACATCAAGATCGTCACCACGCCATCGTGCTGACAGAACTCTTCCCCGACACTTTGCTGGATCGGAGTCCGGGGATCGTCATCGAGCTGAACGTGTGCTAAAACTCGGAGGTGCCATAGTTTCGGTGCTTGATCGTTCGGGCCGTGAAGACGTACGACTACATCAACCGTGTTGTGCTAACGCTTCCGTTGTCGGTCTACAAGGGTACGTAGATCACACTCTCCCCTCTCGTTGCTATGCATCACCATGATCTTGCGTGTGCGTAGGATTTTTTTTGAAATTACTACGTTCCCCAACAAATTCTTCATCACGGGGTTGTCTACGAAATTTAGAAAAATTAAACTCATGAGACATATCAGCCAAACTAATAGTAACAACGTCCTTCTTGCAATCTATCTTGGCATTAACAGTATTCAAGAAGGGTCTACCAAATATAATGGGACAAAAGCTATCTTGAGGGGAACCAAGAACAAGGAAATCAGCAGGATATTTAGCCTTCCCACACAAGACTTCAACGTCTCTAACAATCCCAATTGGTGAAATAGTATCTCTATTAGCAAGCTTAATGGTAACATCGATATCTTCTATCTCAGCTGGTGCAATACCATGCATAATTTCTTTGTATAAGGAAATAGGTATTGCACTAGCACTAGCACCCATATCACACAAGCCATGATAACAATAATCTCCTATTTTAACAGAAATAACGGGCATGCCTACCACAGGTCTATGTTTATCTTTAGCACCAGGTTTAGCAATTCTAGCAGTCTCATCACAAAAGTAAATAACATGCCCATCAATATTATCAGCCAAGAGATCTTTAACAATAGCAATATTAGGTTCAACTTTAACTTGCTCAGGGGGTTTGTGTGTCCTAATATTACTCTTGTTGACTACAGTTGAAGCTTTAGCATGATCCTTAATTCTAATAGGGAAAGGTGGTTTCTCAACATAAGCAGTGGGAACAACAGGATCATCATAAGTGATAGTTTTTTCTTCAACTTTAATAGGTGCAACTACTTTTGTTTCAATGGGAGGATTATATTTAAACCACTTCTCCTTAGGGAGATCAACATGAGTAGCAAAAGATTCACAGAAAGAAGCTACTATCTCAGAGTCAAGTCCATATTTAGTGCTAAATTTACGGAAAACATCGGTATCCATAAAAGATTTAACACAATCAAACTTAGGTGTTATACCTGACTCCTTACCTTCGTCGAGATACCAATCTTCAGGGTGGGCCGGAGGGTTACCGGAACCTCCCAGGAGAAGTAATGGGCCATATGGGCCTTAGTGGAGAGAGAGAAGGGCAGCCAGGGTGGGCCGCGTGCCTCCTTTCCCCCTGGTCCGAATTGGACTAGGAGAAGGGGGCGGCGCCCCCCTTTCCTTCTCCCTCCCCACTTCCTTCCCCCTCCTAGTAGGAGTCCTACTCCTACTAGGAGGAGGACTCCTCCTTGGCGCGCCTATAGGGCCGGCCGGCCTCCTCCCCTTGCTCCTTTATATATGGGGGCAGGGGGCACCCCTAGACACACAAGTTGATCCTCGATAATATTGTAGCGGTGCTTAGGCGAAGCCCTGCAACGGTAGAACATCAAGATCGTCACCACGGCGTCGTGCTGACGGAACTCTTCCCCGACACTTTTCTGGATCGTAGTCCGGGGATCGTCATCGAGCTGAACGTGTGCTAAAACTCAGAGGTGCCGTAGTTTCGGTGCTTGATCGGTCGGGCCATGAAGACGTACGACTACATCAACTGCGTTGTGCTAACGCTTCCGCTGTCGGTCTACAAGGGTACGTAGATCACACTCTCCCCTCTCGTTGCTATGCATCACCATGATCTTGCGTGTGCGTAGGAAATTTTTTGAAATTACTACGTTCCCCAACAGTGGCATCTGAGCCTAGGTTTTATGTGTTGATGTTATATGCACGAGTAGAACACAAGTGAGTTGTGGGCGATATAAGTCATACTGCTTACCAGCATGTCATATTTTGGTTCGGCGGTATTGTTGGACGAAGCGGCCCAGGCCGACATTACGCGTACGCTTACGCGAGACCGGTTCTCCCGACGTGCTTTGCACAAAGGTGGCTAGCGGGTGTCAGTTTCTCCAACTTTAGTTGAACCGAGTGTGGCTATGCCCGGTCCTTGCCAAGGTTTAAACAGCACCAACTTGACAAACTATCATTGTGGTTTTGATGCGTAGGTAAGATTGGTTCTTGCTTAAGCCCGTAGCAGCCACGTAAAACTTGCAACAACAAAGTAGAGGACGTCTAACTTGTTTTTGTAGGGCATGTTGTGATGTGATATGGTCAAGACATGATGCTAAATTTTATTGTATGAGATGATCATGTTTTGTAACCAAGTTATCGGCAACTGGCAGGAGCCATATGGTTGTCGCTTTATTATATGCAATGCAATTGCGCTGTAATGCTTTACTTTATCACTAAGCGGTAGCGATAGTCGTGGAAGCATAAGATTGGCGAGACGACAACGATGCTATGATGATGATCAAGGTGTCGCGCCGGTGACGATGGTGATCACGACGGTGCTTCGAAGATGAAGATCACAAGCACAAGATGATGATGGCCATATCATATCACTTATATTGATTGCATGTGATGTTTATCTTTTATGCATCTTATCTTGCTTTGATTGACGGTAGCATTTTAAGATGATCTCTCACTAATTATCAAGAAGTGTTCTCCCTGAGTATGCACCATTGTGAAAGTTCTTCGTGCTGAGACACCACGTGATGATCGGGTGTGATAGGCTCTACGTTCAAATACAACGGGTGCAAAACAGTTGCACACGCGGAATACTCAGGTTATACTTGACGAGCCAAGCATATACAGATATGGCCTCGGAACACGGAGACCGAAAGTTCGAGCGTGAATCATATAGTAGATATGATCAACATAGTGATGTTCACCAATGAAACTACTCCATCTCACGTGATGATCGGACATGGTTTAGTTGATTTGGATCACGTAATAACTTAGAGGATTAGAGGGATGTCTATCTAAGTGGGAGTTCTTTAGTAATATGATTAATTGAACCTAAATTTATCATGAACTTAGTACCTGATAGTATCTTGCTTGTTTATGTTTGATTGTAGATAGATGGCCCGTGCTGTTGTTCCTTTGAATTTTAATGTGTTCCTTGAGAAAGCAAAGTTGAAAGATGATGGTAGCAATTACACGGACTGGGTCTGTAACTTGAGGATTATCCTCATTGCTGCACGGAAGAATTACGCCCTGGAAGCACCGCTGGGTGCCAGGCCTGCTGCTGGAGCAACACCAGATGTTATGAACGTCTGGCAGAGCAAAGCTGATGACTACTCGATAGTTCAGTGTGCCATGCTTTACGGCTTAGAATCGGGACTTCAACGACATTTTGAACATCATGGGGCATATGAGATGTTCTAGGAGTTGAAGTTAATATTTCAAGCAAATGCCCGGATTGAGAGATATGAAGTCTCCAATAAGTTCTATAGCTGCAAGATGGAGGAGAACAGTTCTGTCAGTGAGCATATACTCAAAATGTCTGGGTATAATAATCACTTGATTCAATTGGGAGTTAATCTTCCAGATGATTGCGTCATTGACAGAATTCTCCAATCACTACCACCAAGCTACAAGAGCTTCGTGATGAACTATAATATGCAAGGGATGAATAAGACTATTCCTGAGCTCTTCGCAATGCTGAAAGCTGTGGAGGTAGAAATCAAGAAGGAGCATCAAGTGTTGATGGTCAACAAGACCACTAGTTTCAAGAAAAAGGGCAAAGGAAAGAAGAAGGGGAATTTCAAAAAGAACAGCAAGCAAGTTGCTACTCAAGAGAAGAAACCCAAACCTGGACCTAAGCCTGAAACTGAGTGCTTCTACTGTAAGTAGACTGGTCACTGGAAGCGGAACTGCCCCAAGTATTTGGCGGATAAGAAGGATGGCAAGGTGAACAAAGGTATATGTGATATACATGTTATTGATGTGTACCTTACTAATGCTCGCAGTAGCACCTGGGTATTTGATATTGGTTCTGTTGCTAACATTTGCAACTTGAAATAGGGACTACGGATTAAGCGAAGATTGGCTAAGGACGAGGTGACGATGCGCGTGGGAAATGGTTCCAAAGTCGATGTGATCGCGGTCGGCACGCTACCTCTACATCTACCTTCGGGATTAGTATTAGACCTAAATAATTGTTATTTGGTGCCAGCGTTAAGCATGAACATTATATCTGGATCTTGTTTGATGCGAGACGGTTATTCATTTAAATCAGAGAATAATGGTTGTTCTATTTATATGAGTAATATCTTTTATGGTCATGCACCCTTAAAGAGTGGTCTATTCTTATTAAATCTCGATAGTAGTGACACACATATTCATAATGTTGAAGCCAAAAGATGCAGAGTTGATAATGATAGTGCAACTTATTTGTGGCACTGCCGTTTGGGTCATATCGGTGTAAAGCGCATGAAGAAACTCCATACTGATGGACTTTTGGAACCACTTGATTATGAATCACTTGGTACTTGCGAACCGTGCCTTATGGGTAAGATGACAAAAACACCGTTCTCCGGTACTATGGAGAGAGCAACAGATTTGTTGGAAATCATACATACATATGTATGTGGTCCGATGAATGTTGAGGCTCGTGGCGGATATCGTTATTTTCTCACCTTACAGATGACTTAAGCAGATATGGGTATATCTACTTAATGAAACATAAGTCTGAAACGTTTGAAAAGTTCAAAGAATTTTAGAGTGAAGTTGAAAATCATCGTAACAAGAAAATAAAATTCCTACGATCTGATCGTGGAGGAGAATATTTGAGTTACGAGTTTGGTGTACATTTGAAACAATGCGGAATAGTTTCGCAACTCACGCCACCCGGAACACCATAGCATAATGGTGTGTCCGAACGTCGTAATCGTACTTTACTAGATATGGTGCGATCTATGATGTCTCTTACTGATTTACCGCTATCATTTTGGGGATATGCTCTAGAGACAGCCGCATTCACGTTAAATAGGGCACCATCAAAATCCGTTGAGACGACGCCTTATGAACTGTAGTTTGGCAAGAAACCAAAGTTGTCGTTTCTGATAGTTTGGGGCTGCGATGCTTATGTGAAAAAGCTTCAACCTGATAAGCTCGAACCCAAATCGGAGAAATGTGTCTTCATAGGATATCCAAAGGAAACTATTGGATACACCTTCTATCACAGATCCGAAGGCAAGACTTTTGTTGCCACATTCGGAAACTTTCTAGAGGAGTTTCTCTCGAAAGAAGTGAGTGGGAGGAAAGTAGAACTTGATGAGGTAACTGTACCTGCTCCCTTATTGGAAAGTAGTACATCACAGAAATCAGTTTCAGTGACACCTACACCAATTAGTGAGGAAGCTAATGATGATGATCATGAAACTTCAGAACAAGATACTACTGAACCTCGTAGATCAACCAGAGTAAGATCCGCACCAGAGTGGTACGGTAATCCTGTTCTGGAAGTCATGCTACTAGATCATGATGAACCTACGAACTATGAAGAAGCGATGGTGAGCCCAGATTCCGCAAAATGGCTTGAAGCCATGAAATCTGAGATGGGATCCATGTATGAGAACAAAGTATGGACTTTGGTTGACTTGCCCAATGATCGGCAAGCAATTGAGAATAAATGGATCTTCAAGAAGAAGACTGACGCTGACGGTAATATTACTGTCTACAAAGCTCGACTTGTCACAAAAGGTTTTCGACAAGTTCAAGGGATTGACTACGATGAGACCTTCTCACCCGTAGCGATGCTCAAGTCTGTCCGAATCATGTTAGCAATTGCCGCATTTTATAATTACGAAATTTGGCAAATGGATGTCAAAACTGCATTCCTGAATGGATTTTTGGAAGAAGTGTTGTATATGATGCAACCGGAAGGTTTTGTCGATCCAAAGGGAGCTAACAAAGTATGCAAGCTCCAGCAATCCATTTATGGACTGGTGCAAGCTTCTCGGAGTTGGAATAAACACTTTGATAGTGTGATCAAAGCATTTGGTTTTGTATAGACTTTTGGAGAAGCCTGTATTTACAAGAAAGTGAGTGGGAGCTCTGTAGCATTTCTGATATTATATGTAGATGACATATTACTAATCGGAAATGATATAGAATTTTTGGATAGCATAAAGTGATACTTGAATAAGAGTTTTTCAATGAAAGACCTCGATGAAGCTGCTTACATATTGGGCATTAAGATCTATAGAGACAGATCAAGACGCTTAATTGGACTTTCACAAAGCACATACCTTGACAAAATTTTGAAGAAGTTCAAAATGGATCAAGCAAAGAAAGGATTCTTGCCTGTGTTACAAGGTGTGAAATTGAGTAAGACTCAATGCCCGACCAATGCAGAAGATAGAGAGAAAATGAAAGATGTTCCCTATGCTTCAGCCATAGGCTCTATCATGTATGCAATGCTGTGTACCAGACCTGATGTGTGTCTTGCTATAAGTCTAGCAGGGAGGTACCAAAGTAATCCAGGAGTGGATCACTGGACAACAGTCAAGAACATCCTGAAATACCTAAAAAGGACTAAGGATATGTTTCTCATATATGGAGGTGACAAAGAGCTCATCATAAATGGTTACGTTGATGCAAGCTTTGACACTGATCCGGACGATTCTAAATCGCAAACTGGATATGTGTTTACATTAAACGATGGAGCTGTCAGTTGGTGCAGTTCTAAACAAAGCGTTGTGGCGGGATCTACATGTGAAGCGGAGTACATAGCTGCTTCGGAAGCAGCAAATGAAGGAGTCTGGATGAAGGAGTTCATATCCGATCTAGGTGTCATACCTAGTGCATCGGGTCCAATGAAAATCTTTTGTGACAATACTGGTGCAATTGCCTTGGCAAAGGAATCCAGATTTCACAAGAGAACCAAGCACATCAAGAGACGCTTCAATTCCATCCGGGATCTAGTCCAGGTGGGAGACATAGAGACTTGCAAGATACATACGGATCTGAATGTTGCAGACCCGTTGACTAAGCCTCTTCCACGAGCAAAACATGATCAGCACCAAAGCTCCATGGGTGTTAGAATCATTACTGTGTAATCTAGATTATTGACTCTAGTGCAAGTGGGAGACTGAAGGAAATATGCCCTAGAGGCAATAATAATGTTATTATTTTATTTCCTTATATCATGATAAATGTTTATTATTCATGCTAGAATTGTATTATCCGGAAACATAATACTTGTGTGAATACATAGACAAACTAAACGTCACTAGTATGCCTCTACTTGACTAGCTCGTTAATCAAAGATGGTTATGTTTCCTAAACATAGACATGTGTTGTCATTTGATTAACGGGATCACATTATTAGGAGAATGATGTGATTGACATGACCCATTCCATTAGCTTAGCACCCGATCGTTTAGTATGTTGCTATTGCTTTCCTCATGACTTATACATGTTCCTATGACTATGAGATTATGCAACTCCCGTTTGCCAGAGGAACACTTTGTGTGCTACCAAACATCACAACGTAACTGGGTGATTATAAAGGAGCTCTACAGGTGTCTCCAAAGGTAAATGTTGGGTTGGCGTATTTCGAGATTAGGATTTGTCACTCCGATTGTCGGAGAGGTATCTCTGGGCCATCTCAGTAATGCACATCACATAAGCCTTGCAAGCATTGCAACTAATGAGTTAGTTGCGAGATGATGTATTACAAAATGAGTAAAGAGACTTGCCGGTAACGAGATTGAACTAGGTATTAAGATACCGACGATCGAATCTCGGGCAAGTAACATACCGATGACAAAGGGAACAACGTATGTTGTTATGCGGTCTGACCGATAAAGATCTTCATAGAATATGTGGGAGCCAATATGTGCATCCGGGTTCCGCTATTGGTTATTGACCGGAGACATGTCTCGGTCATGTCTACATTGTTCTCGAACCCGTAGGGTCCGCACGCTTAAGGTTTCGATGACAGTTATATTATGAGTTTATGAGTTTTGATGTACCGAAGTTAGTTCGGAGTCCCGGATGTGATCATGGACATAACGAGGAGTCTCGAAATGGTCGAGACATAAAGATTGATATATTGGACGGCTATATTCGGACACCGGAAGTGTTCCGGGTGATTTCGGAGAAAACCGGAGTACCGGAGGGTTACCGGAACCTCCCAGGAGAAGTAATGGGCCATATGGGCCTTAGTGGAGAGAGAGAAGGGCAGCCAGGGTGGGCCGTGTGCCTCCTTTCCCCCTGGTCCGAATTGGACTAGGAGAAGGGGGCGGCGCCCCCCTTTCCTTCTCCCTCCCCACTTCCTTCCCCCTCCTAGTAGGAGTCCTACTCCTACTAGGAGGAGGACTCCTCCTTGGCGCGCCTATAGGGCCGGCCGGCCTCCTCCCCTTGCTCCTTCATATACGGGGGCAGGGGCACCCCTAGACACACAAGTTGATCCTCGATAATATTGTAGCGGTGCTTAGGCGAAGCCCTGCGACGGTAGAACATCAAGATCGTCACCACGCCATCGTGCTGACAGAACTCTTCCCCGACACTTTGCTGGATCGGAGTCCGGGGATCGTCATCGAGCTGAACGTGTGCTAAAACTCGGAGGTGCCATAGTTTCGGTGCTTGATCGGTCGGGCCGTGAAGACGTACGACTACATCAACCGTGTTGTGCTAACGCTTCCGTTGTCGGTCTACAAGGGTACGTAGATCACACTCTCCCCTCTCGTTGCTATGCATCACCATGATCTTGCGTGTGCGTAGGAATTTTTTTGAAATTACTACGTTCCCCAACAAATTCTTCATCACGGGGTTGTCTACGAAATTTAGAAAAATTAAACTCATGAGACATATCAGCCAAACTAATAGTAACAACGTCCTTCTTGCAATCTATCTTGGCATTAACAGTATTCAAGAAGGGTCTACCAAATATAATGGGACAAAAGCTATCTTGAGGGGAACCAAGAACAAGGAAATCAGCAGGATATTTAGCCTTCCCACACAAGACTTCAACGTCTCTAACAATCCCAATTGGTGAAATAGTATCTCTATTAGCAAGCTTAATGGTAACATCGATATCTTCTATCTCAGCTGGTGCAATATCATGCATAATTTCTTTGTATAAGGAAATAGGTATTGCACTAGCACTAGCACCCATATCACACAAGCCATGATAACAATAATCTCCTATTTTAACAGAAATAACGGGCATGCCTACCACAGGTCTATGTTTATCTTTAGCACCAGGTTTAGCAATTCTAGCAGTCTCATCACAAAAGTAAATAACATGCCCATCAATATTATCAGCCAAGAGATCTTTAACAATAGCAATATTAGGTTCAACTTTAACTTGCTCAGGGGGTTTGTGTGTCCTAATATTACTCTTGTTGACTACAGTTGAAGCTTTAGCATGATCCTTAATTCTAATAGGGAAAGGTGGTTTCTCAACATAAGCAGTGGGAACAACAGGATCATCATAAGTGATAGTTTTTTCTTCAACTTTAATAGGTGCAACTACTTTTGTTTCAATGGGAGGATTATATTTAAACCACTTCTCCTTAGGGAGATCAACATGAGTAGCAAAAGATTCACAGAAAGAAGCTACTATCTCAGAGTCAAGTCCATATTTAGTGCTAAATTTACGGAAAACATCGGTATCCATAAAAGATTTAACACAATCAAACTTAGGTGTTATACCTGACTCCTTACCTTCGTCGAGATACCAATCTTCAGAGTTGCGTTTAATTCTCTCCAATAAATTCCATTTGAATTCAATAATCTTCATCATAAAAGAACCAGTACAAGAAGTATCGAGCATGGAGCGATTGTTGTCAGAAAGCCGAGCATAAAAGTTTTGAATAATCATTTCTCTTGAGAGCTCATGATTGGGGCATGAATATAACATTGACTTAAGCCTCCCCCAAGCTTGAGCGATGATTTCTCCTTCGCGAGGCCAAAAATTATATATATAATTGTGATCACGATGAACAAGATGCATAGGATAAAACTTCTGATGGAATTCCAATTTCAACCGTTTGTAGTCCCATGATCCCATATCATCATATAGCCTATACCATGTCAATGCATCTCCCTTCAAAGATAAAGGGAAGACCTTCTTCTTGATAACATCATCGGGCATACCTGCAAGCTTAAATAATCCACAAACTTCATCCACATAGATTAAGTGTAAGTCGGGATGTAATGTTCCATCTCCTGCAAAAGGATTAGCCAGCAGTTTCTCTATCATACCCGAGGGAATTTTGAAGTAAACATTTTCATTTTCAGTAGGTCCAGTAGGTTGAGGAGAAACTATTTTCTCTACCGGTCGGGGTGAAGATACCCCGAACAAGCCCCCCAAAGGATTACTTTCCATAGTAACAAGTGACAATAAATTTTAGCACACTATATAAATTTTTCCTTACCAAATTCCACCTACCAAAGGCGCTTCACTCCCTGGCAACGGCGCCAGTAAAGAGTCTTGATGACCCACAAGTGTAGGGGATCTATCGTAGCCTTTTCGATAAGTAAGAGTGTCAAAACCAATGAGGAGCAGAAGGAAATGATAAGCGGTTTTCAGCAAGGTATTCTCTACAAGCACTGAAATTATCGGTAACAGATAGTTTTGTGATAAGGTAATTTGTAACGAGTAACGAGTAACAAGTAATGAAAGTAAATAAGGTGCAGCAAGATGGCCCAATCCTTTTTGTAGCAAAGGACAAGCCTGGACAAAATCTTATATGAAGGAAAGCGCTCCCGAGGACACATGGGAATTATCGTCAAGCTAGTTTTCATCACGTTCATATGATTCGCGTTCGGTACTTTGATAATTTGATATGTGGGTGGACTGGTGCTTGGGTACTGTCCTTACTTGGACAAGCATCCCACTTATTATTAACTCCTATTGCAAGCATCCGCAACTACAACAAAAGTATTAAGGTAAACCTAACCATAGCATGAAACATATGGATCCAAATCAGCCCCTTACGAACCAACACATAAACTAGGGTTTAAGCTTCTGTCACTCTAGCAACCCATCATCTACTTATTACTTCCCAATGCCTCCCTCTAGGCCCAGACAATGGTGAAGTGTCATGTAGTCGACGTTCACATGACACCACTAGAGGGATAACAACATACATCTCATCAAAATATCGAACGAATACCAAATTCACATGACTACTAATAGCAAGACTTCTCCCATGTCCTCAGGAACAAACATAACTACTCACAAAGCATATTCATGTTCATAATCAGAGGGGTATTAATATGCATAATGGATCTGAACATATAATCTTCCACCAAGTAAACCAACTAGCTAGCATCAACTACAAGGAGTAATCAACACTACTAGCAACCCACCGGTACCAATCTGAGGTTTGGATACAAGAGATGAACTAGGGTTTGAGATGAGATGGTGCTGGTGAAGATTTTGATGGAGATTAACCCCCTCCCGATGAGAGGATCGTTGGTGGTGATGATTTCCCCCTCCCGGAGGGAAGTTTCCCCGGCACAACAGCTCCGCCGGAGCCCTAGATTGGTTCTGCCAAGGTTCCGCCTCGTGGCGGCGGAGTTTCATCCCGTAAGCTTGCTTATTATTTTTTTCTCAGACAAAAGGCCTCATATAGCAGAAGATGGGCATCGGAGGGCCACCAGGGGGCCCACGAGGCAGGGGACGCGCCCAGGGGGGTAGGGCGCGCCCCCACCCTCGTGGCCAGGGTGTGGCCCCCTCTGGAACTTTCTTCGCTCAATATTTTTTATATATTCTGGAAATAACTTTCATGAAGTTTCAGGACTTTTGGAGCTGTGCAGAATAGGTCTCTAATATTTGCTCCTTTTCCAGCCCAGAATCCCAGCTGCCGGCATTCTCCCTCTTCATGTAAACCTTGTAAAATTAGAGAGAATAGGCATAAGTATTGTGACATAATGTGTAATAACAGCCCATAATGCAATAAATATCACTATAAAAGCATGATGCAAAATGGACGTATCAGGGCCCTAGTGGGGAGAGAGAGGGGCCGGCCAGGGCAGGCCGCGCGCCTCCTCCCCCTCTGGTCCGAATTGGACTAGGAAGGGGGGCGGCGCCCCCTTTCCTTCTCCTTCTCCCCCTTCCTTTCCCCCTCCTAGTAGGAGTAGGAAAGAGGGGAATCCTACTCCTACTAGGAGGAGGAGGACTCCTCCTAGCACGCCCTACAGGGATGGGCGGCCTCCCCCCTTGCTCCTTTATATACGGGGGCAGGGGCACCCTAGAACACACAAGTTGATCATTGATCTCTCCCAGCCGTGTGCGGTGCCCCCCTCCACCATAATCCACCTCGGTCATATCGTAGTGGTGCTTAGGCGAAGCCCTGGGATGGTAGCTTCATCAACATCGTAACCACGCCGTTGTGTTGACAAAACTCTCCCTCGAGCTCTACTGGATCGTGAGTTCGCGGGACGTCACCGAGCTGAACGTGTGCTGAACGCGGAGGTGTCGTACGTTTGGTACTGAGGATCGGTCGATCGTGAAGATGTACGACTACATCAACCATGTTGTCATAACGCTTCCGTTTAACGGTCTACGATGGTACGTGGACGACACCCTCCCCTCTCGTTGCTATGCATCACCATGATCTTGCGTGTACGTAGGAATTTTTTTAATTACTACGTTCCCCAACAAACATTACGTGTTCTTGTGTTTCTGTTGTTTCTTCTTGCTCCTGTGAAAGGTTTTCTTCAAAGTTTAACTGCATTTCTTCTGGTGCTTCTTGTTGCAAGAGGTGGACATTTGGTATAAGTTTGCACTTGTGGCCATGTACCCATTTATCTCCGCATCTCCAACATTCACCCACCTTTCTTAGTTTCTGAACATTGCCTGTAGAGTTTTCAGTGTTTTGATTGATTGTAAGTTGTTGCACAGGAACAACAGCAGTGTTTGCTTTGTTGGTACTTCCCCCACTATTTTTCTGATAATAGTTGGTGTAAGTAAAACCTTGTTTCTTCACAGTTGCAGACATAGGAGGATGATTAGGTTCAATCTCTCTTGCTAAACAATATGCATCTGTGAGTGATTGTGGTCTTAATGGCCTGATTTGAAACTTAATTCCATCTCTTAAACCATTCACATAACATCTGACAAACCACATCTCTCCTAGCTCAAGATTTCCTTCTTGTACTTCTGCCATCAAATCTTCAAATTCTTTAGTGTAAGCTGATACTGTATTGTTGATTTGTTTCAGACTAGTAAACTTTTCTGTTAGATCATAAGTCCCCTGTTCAGAAAACCTTTTTACCACTTCAGCTCCAAATTGTTTCCAGTTCAACTGTTTCTTTAAGAGACAAGACCTTCTCAACCAAGTATCTGCTTCATCAATAATGTACATCTGAGCTAGAGATACTTTATACTCTTCAGGTGCCCCAGACATTTGGAAATATTTGTTGCATTGCCTTATGCAGCCTACAGGATATGTGCCAGAAAATCTAGGGAAATCCAGCTTAGGCACTCTAGTAATAGATTTCATGAACTGAGCTTGCATGTCATGTTCATATGTTTTATAGTACCCCTTCCATAACTGCATATCCCTGTTCTGTTGATATATTTGATTGAATGCAGGAGTATATTCCTTGTTTCTGCCTGTTACTGGAGTTCCCATCTGACTAGCTGCGTCTTGTCTGCCCTGGTTATGGAATCCAGGAGGAACTGTTGGTCTATTAGTCCTGATAGGAGGTAAGTTGTGGAGCTGCATATCTTCTAATTGCTTTGATTTTTCCTTTTCTGTTGCTAGCTGTTTCCTCAGTTGCTCCATTCTCGCTCCATGTTCTTATTTTGTTCCTGATGAAGCGTAGGAGACCTCACTACCTCTGCTGAACTGGACGGTCGGTCAAGATTTTGTGTTGCTTGGCTTGATTTTACCAGAGAGGTCAGCACATTACTGATGGCAGATAATTGTTTGCCAAGATCCGAGACCACTTGTTCTATTGTGCCCACGGTTTTTTCAATTTCTCCTTGCTTAGAGTCGATGGACTCCACCTCGTCTTGCAACTTGGATACCTGAACTTGCATCTCCATGCTGTCCTTCTGTAAAACTGCAAAATCATCATCAATTGCTAGCACCTCTTGCAGATCTGCATCTTCTATTGCCTTGGCTCTCTCCATCTCCTTGATCCAAGGTGTGGGTATGGAATTTTACCTCTGGATCACCAGGAACCCTTCCCCAAACCTCGAATCCTGCCGCCGTCGCGATCCACGCCTCCTTGGCACACGGATCAACGCTGGAACACGGAATTTTACCGCTCAAGCAGTGTGCTCGAACAACCGCTTCCGCTTGGCCGATCTGTGCCCGAATTCTCGCCGCCGCCAGCGCCACCCAACCGGTCCCCCCCCCCCCCCGCCAATGCCACCAGAAAATCCTGCCGCTGTCGCTGCTCACGAAGAAGGGTGGGAATCATCGATCTGGAAAAAAATTCCCCATCGGAGCATGAATCTGCCGAAGAACTATGGCTCATGATACCATTTGTTAGGACCGATCTATACCTATGCGAATTTAGCGAGTAAATCAAGAGGATTTGGTGCTGGGAAAGTCTCAGATCTGTATATATTTGCTATTGGTTTAATGTTGGAGTATATCGCAAGCCATCGAGGCGAGTCTGGAAAAGAGAGAGATGATTCACGCCAACCACATCCCGACTGGTTATATAGGCGAATAGTTACCGACAGGTGAAAAGTAACAGTAATTACTGTATAACGGTACATTAAGGGAATCAACGGCTCACGACGAAGCGATATTGCGAGGAGGCCTCCCGATCGTTGGATAACTGAATCTTATCGACACCTGCAGGTTCAGGCCTGACAGTCCGTCCCCTGGCCTCGGCGAAGACGGTGTCGAGGAGGGAGGGCGCGCGGGGCGGCTGGTGGGGTAGGCGGCATTGCGGCCGCCGGGAGGGCACCGCGGCTGAGGCACGCGCTGCGACGCTGTGGGGGGGGGGGGGTGTTGCCTGCCGTGCCATTGCGACAGAGGAAGAGGAGATGGAAGAAGCGGTGAGAAGCCCAAGTTTTTTGTTTTCTGTTTTTTGGAGAGAGGGAGAGAGGCCTGATATCACGGATCATTTCATTACTTACGCATTGAGTTTGAGTCTGAGTTAGGCCCGTCGTGGAGGTGAGGCCTGTGACACTGAAAACTGTGAAGCCCAAAAGGACGAAAACATGTTTTTTTCTTCTTGCAATCGTTGAGAAATACTCCCTCCTGTCCTTTTTACTCTGCATATTAGGTTTGGCTGAAGTCAATCTCATCCAACTTTGACCAAGTTTATACAAAAAATTATTAACATTCACATAACAACACATTTATTATTAGATCCATCTCGGAATATATTTTCATATTATATTTATTAGATGTTATAGATGTTAATATTTTCTAATATAAATTTGGTCAAACTTAGCAAACTTTGACTTCAGATAAAGCTAATATGCGGAGTAAAAAGGACCGGAGGGAGTATTGGTTTTTTGACTTGTTCATTCAATAGTTCTACACAGAGATACACTGAATAAAATGCATGACCCGCAAAGGCATTCTTGGTTCCAGGGGCGGCCCAGCTAGTGCCGTACATCTAATAGGAATTTTGATCAGATTTGTAGCCCTATACAGGCTCAGCCATAGGCGTGCTCACTCAGCCCCATGCCTCTCAGCCCACATGGCTTCTATTTCTCATAAAACAAAAAGCCCACATAGCTTCTCAGCCCACCGAACTCCGAGGACGCACGAATCGCCAAAGGAATCAATCGCTAGTGTCTTCCTTTTTTAGGGCAAAAAATCGCTAGTGTTTTCATCTCTCGCCTGATGCCCGGTCGATCAGAACGTTCCTGCGCCGCCCCACGCATTTCCTGCTCGACAGATCGGACGTCTGGACCTACTACTCCGTTTCGAATTATTTGTCGCAGGTATAGATGTATGTAGATGTATTTTAGTTTTAGATACACCTATTTCTGCGACGAGTAATTTGGAACGGAGGAAGCACTCTCTAGATCATCTCGCATCATAGGGGCAGCCCTCCTATTTATTTACTTTTTGACAGCAGGAGCAGCCCTCCTATTTCTCCTCCTGTTCTGCTCCATCTCCGCGACTAGTTGGACAGATAAATAAGGTAATCTCTTGTTGGTCGTATCAACTAATTGTCTATAGTTCTTTTGTATGAGACAAAATCAACGAATTGATGATATTAAATTGAACTACGTTAGTCAACTTTTGTTTCATTATAACTACCTTCATTCCAAAATATTAGACGTGTTGGTAGGCTACTAGATTGAATTGCGCTAGTCAACTTTCATTTCATTTTTACTACCTTCATTCCTACATATTAGACGTTTTGGTAGGCTACTAGCCTGTGAGGAATTCTTTTTCAAGTTAGTGTTCGTTAGCGTATTTATAGCCGCTTAGTTTTAGCCCTAGGCTTCATAAAATTCTGGCTCCGCCTCTGCTTGGCTCCACAAGGGGGGAACAGAAAAAGGCAATGCCGCCGTTGGTATACATAGGAAACTGGATGAGGAAGAAGATTTCGGCATCCCGAACAAAAGAGCTTGATGTATTTTTCAAATTTCTGTAAGAATATTTTTGTAAGGTCTGTGGTTATAAAAGAAGAAGAAACAGCAACCCTTTTGACCGGCAAATGCTCTTATTTTTCTTTGCATCGTGGCACGATGTCGCTGGAGCCGTGTCAAAAGCATTCGTACGGGTCTCTCTCAGAAAAAAAATGTATTCAGGGTCAAGGTCAAGGTCAAGCCATCCATTCATTTTCCACAGCCCACAGGGTAAGGCAAGGCGCCCCTCCTCCCAAACAAAGTCCAAAGCCACCAGAGCCCAGTCGCGCGTGCCGTCTTCTCTCCGTCGTCGCCGCCTCGGTCTGCCATGATAGCGCCAAGTACCAACCGCCCGTCAAAATGAAAATGTACGTTCATCCAGGACGAATTTGGTTCATTTTTGGATGCATACAGGACAGGTGCCGTCTTCTCACACATTTGTCACGCCTAATTCATGGGAACTTACCCCTCTGCAAATGAAAAACTCTGTATGTCACACAGAAATTTTACAAGGAACGCAAGACTTCAGAATGATTCGTATCTCAAGTTTCGGTGAAAATGAAATCCCAGTGGTGTAAATTTAGCTGAGTCATTTCTTGACCTACAAACAGGTCGAAAATAGGGGTGTACTAGATAGATATGGAGAAAGAAAAAAACTAGCCAACAGTTCCCTGGTATAACCCTACTATGAGTTTCTACGACTAGCAGCTAAACACAATTGAACAGATCATTACTATGAAAGACCTAACATGAGAGGTCGCCGGATTGGAGTAGAATGATATCCATGCTTTCATCCTTGACAATGCAATCATGGCTCGAACTCGACTGCGCGTCGAAATTCATCTCCCCGCCGCAACTCAAGTCTCGAAGCAGAGGAAGCAGAGGCTCTTCTTCTTCACTCTTCAGGACAGAGTGTTGTTTCATCAGTCTTCTCAGCGCTTCAAGTTCAACCGCAACCTCAATCATCCTCGGCCTCTCTTCACCTCTCAGCCTCAAGCATCGCAAAGCCAGCTGCGCGACCGTTTTGACATGCCGCATTCCAGCTTCCTTGGCCACTTGAGAGTCTACAATCTTCAGCAACTGGTTCTGATGGAACAACGTGCTAAAATGCATCGCGAGGCTTCTCACCTCGTCCATCTGTCCACCACATATTGGTTTCTCCCTTGTCAGTAGCTCGATGAGCACCACACCAAAGCTGTAGACGTCACTTTTCTCGGTCAGCTGGCTTGTCTGGAAGTACTCAGGGTCCATGTACCCTAGTGTGCCCTGCACCAAGGTCGTCACATGGGTCTGATCGCGGGGTATCGGCCTTGACGCGCCGAAATCGGACACCTTTGCGGTGAAGCTTGTGTCAAGAAGTATGTTCGATGACTTGACGTCTCTGTGGACGATTGGCGTCTTTGCAGCCAAGTGCAAGTATGCAAGTGCCGATGCTGTTTCAACTGCAATCCTCAGGCGGTCCTCCCACGACATCGGGATTGATGTATTGTGAAGATGATGAAAAAGGGCCCCATTGGTGATAAATTCATAGACCAATAAGGGAACTTCTGCCTCGAGACAGCAGCCTAGTAGCTGAACCACATTCTTGTGGGTCACTTGTGAAAGAATGACCAGCTCATTCACGAATTGCTCCACCTGGCTCTGATCAACCCGCTGCGACCTTTTGACTGCTACAACCGTTTGATCCGATAATATACCTTTGTAGACTGTCCCGAATCCACCTCTGCCAACAATATTGTTATCGCTGAATTTGTTGGTTGCCTTGTCAAGCTCACCTGAGGTAAATATCCGCAGCGGTGCCTTCCGAGAAAGCATCTGCTGCTTCAGTAACACACCACCATTCTGCATAAAATATCTCTGTCTTTTCTTTGCAAGCTTTCTCCTCTTAAAAAGACAGTGAGTCCAGAAACTGAAAACAAGGAGAAGCAGTAGCAGAGCTAGTCCCACAACTGCAAAGGCACAGTAAAACTCGGAGGATTATTTATTTGGTCAAGCATTAATCTAACTCAACATGCCTCCTGTACAGTGTAAACATCCATCGCATGACAAAGCAGTGAGATAGGGCTTCAGAAACTTGCCTATTGAAATCTGCAGCGTGCCAATTCCATTGCAGCCACTTCCATCCTTTCGGCCATTACCACTCATCCCTGATGGGCAAGTACAGTTGAAACCGCCCTTCACGTTGATGCAGCTATGTGTGCATGGATTTCCAAGGAAGCACTCATCGATATCTTGCCGACAGTCACGTGGAACCAAACAGATATCAGATATGGGTAGTTCTTGCTGATTATTAAGCTGGAAAACAAAAACTGAGGAAACAAAAAAAGTCAGAAAATATAAGCACATACGTGTTCGTTACCTTGGCATCCACCAGGCCCTTGCAGGTATGGGTTCCCCTGAAACCCGTTGGTACAATTGCAGCGATATCCAATCCCATTAGACGAGTTATAGCAGTAAGAATTCTCCTTGCAAGCATATGATGCAGAGCGGCTTGCCTCCTCACAGCTGCCACCATCTATGGACCACTCAAGAACAACATGCCGGTATTGAGGAGGGCTTTTATTTGAGTTGTTCAGGATCTTCAGGTCAGCAGTAGCGAAAGCATAGGAGTTCTGCTCCACGATGAACGCCTCAGCACATGCTGAAGTATACTTGCTGAGGCTGGCAGTTATGTTTATGTTTGTGAAATCTGAATACAGCTTCTTCAGCCCCTTTGGCACCGGTGCTTGGCAGCAAGCCACACCAGAGCAAGCACCATCGACGATGCTATTATTAGAGCAAAAAGAAGCGCAGCCACCGCTGTAACCACCACTGGTACCATTCACCAGCATGGCCACCATATTACAGCCGACAGCGGTGAACTTGTTCCTTGTATCGGAGAAGGTGAAGTTTGTCCCCTCAAGGCTGAAGCTAGCAAAGTTCCCTCTGCACTGCGGGGAACGGGAAGCGGCACTAGCCAGGATGGTCACATAACCATCCAGCAGGGAGATGTTGAGAATACTAATTGAGTTGTTGCCTATGGGAAGCCTAGGACCAGATGAAGTACAATTGATCTCGAACCCTTGAGCTGGGGAGGGGCTCTGGCCATGGACACCAAAAGGATAAGGGATAGAGATGTTGGAACTTGAGCATGCAGAGGTACTCAATTCCATAGAATGAACAAAGAATGGAGAGAAGCATGTGAGGAGGAGCCATGGCAGGAGAGGAAAGGGAAGCAACTCCTTCTCCATTGGTCTTCGGAAACAAACGGTAGGCTCCAACGCCTATTTATCAATAGTTTCTCAGGAAACCGAGGGGAAGAACCACCAGCAAACACTTGCCTGTGGTTCTCTGGTACCGTGGTACGCTCTAATTTTCTCTTGTAGGACAATACTGGGGCATCGTTTCCTCATCTTATTGTGGTCTAGTTTCTGTAGTGGGGCACCGTTTTCTCAACTTATTGTGGTCTAGTTTCTAGTTTCTGTAGTGGAAGCCAAGAAGGTGATCTATTCGAGACTCACAGCCACAAACAGGCTTCAGCTAAGATGTGCCGATGTGGACTTGTCCCATTAACTAATAAGCACGACCATATTCCCTGTTATCATTTTCCCCTTCCCCTTTCCATCTCATTTCCTTCCCTGAAGTCAAGTGGATGCTTCAAGCAAACACAGGGTACCAGAGGGGATGCTTTAAACTGCTGGCCTTTGTCTGTACATATACATATTGGTGCCTACACCAAATATCAAATATTATCATGCAGACCATTGCTCATGGGTATAATTGATTGATTTCACCACCTGACAGGTGACAGGCCACCTAAAAGTTCAGATGAAAGTATGCAGGCCTACGAGTAGTAGTACTTGTCTTCTCGTCAAGTAGTTTGGATTCACCAAGTTCAGTCGATGCCTGAACCTAAACAACCAAACCTCATGCCCGGTCTACCTAGATGGTAAAAAAGAGGACAGTAGATGATCAGGATCCATTGCCCCTGCCATCCAGCCAGCAGGAGGGCAATCCACAAACGGAACTGCAGAGGAAACAGGTAGTAGCAGTTTTTTTTCAGAAGAAGAGCGAGTGGCAGATTCAGATATAGGTAGTGCCAAAATTCTAGGGTTCTAGACTCTTACCTCGCCGCCCATGTCGCCAGGCACGGCGGCTCCGGGCTCCGCCTCCCCGCGCAACCTCCAGTCCAGCTTATCACCGCCCATATGAGCCTCCCAGTCCCAAGGTCGCGTTGCTCGGGACGCTGGGCGGCTGGCGGAGTGGGCAGGAGTGCGTCTGCCGGCACCGGGGAGGGTGCGCATGCGAGCGGTGAGGTGGCTGCCGTGCTTTCCCCTGCCATTGCGGCGGCGGAGGAGGTGGGAGAAGCGGCGAGTGGCGAGGGTGAGGAGTCCTGGTTTCCGGAGGACAGAGAGGAGGCTGAAGCGGTCTGGAAAGAAATGCTAAAACTGTAAAGAAGAAACAAGGCAAAGGCTTGCCATTACATTAATTAAGAGAGAAGGCTTGTAATAAAGTCCAACAGAAGGCAAGAAAAAAGCCATCACTATCGCGGCATTGCATAACCCAAGTGCTTAGCGCCCCGAGCACCCACAAACGAATTTCTTCTTCGATGTTGCGTAGTCGAAGGTGTCACGGTGTTTCGACTTGCCTGACAAATCATTCGTGTTAGTGACACAGACCCTTAATGGAGGTGAACTGAGTCGTGACAGTACCATATTACAGATTTCGGGCTTATATGTAAAGGGATTCGGCAAGGGAAACCCCCTAGGTTATCAAGGGGGTTGGGACTTGGAGAGAAAAGGAAAATACTTTTACAAACAGTCACATGGTACTCGGGTAATTAGCCGTAGCAAAGAACACGAAATTCCAAATGTTACTCTATGCTTTAAAAACGACAAGATCGGACACGCCTGTCACTTTCATGTGTTTGCTGCTCTACACAAACACAGACTCGTGGTCTTTTACAACTTCCAACCGATTCAACCTAGGTATATTTTACAGATCGTTTGTGTTGTTAGTGGCACATGCCCTTCATGGAGGTGAACTAAGCCGTGACACTACCGTGTTACACCAGCAATGGAAATGGAACTTTGCGAAATTTCGGGCTTATATATAAGGGCCTGTTCGGTTGACAGGGAAAATGGAAAGGTTTGACAGGGATTGGCAGGGATTACATCCTCTACAAGTCAAAACCTCCTTCAATCCACCCCAATCTCCCTGTGAGGAGGTGTAACCGAACAAAGCCTAAAGGGGATTCGACAAGGGAAAAACACTAGGTTATCAAGGGGGCTGGGACTTGAAGAGGAAAGGAAAGTATTTTACTCACAGTCACATGGTAATTAGCCACAGCAACAAACACAAAATTTCAAATGTCGCTCTATGTTTTAACAGCAAGATCAGACACGTCCGCCACTTCCAGGTATTTGCTGCTCTACACAAACACAGACTAGTGGTATTTACATCTTCCAACTGATTCGGCCTAGGTATATTTTACAGAAAGATGTAGGGAATGTAATAACCACATTTTTTGCATTCTTTGTAATAACCACTTGGTCCCACCTTGCACGGGGGACAGACAGATATAAAATACCATGGCAGCTTCAAACAAGAAAAATACAACAAACGACGACGACGATGGCAACAATGCCAGCAACACAGCACTGCAGATTCTGTAATAGTAACTATTGACATACTGAGGTCGATAAGGTTGCCCGGAAAGCTTTGATTGTGTTCACAACATTTGAAGCCGCTCTTCTGTGTATCACACACTAACCTACATATGCTTCTGTACAGGTGAAGCAATGACTCCAAAGTCTGGATATAAACTTCTACATATAACATAGTACTATTGACCTGTTGGGCTGTTGGCTATGTATGTAATGTAACAACATATGTAAACTATGTAGATACATGATCAAACACAAAAGTCAGCACCTTCACAGTACAAAAGAGAGAGGTGGCCAGTTCCGAACGTTGGCCACCACTCTGGTTGCCCCTTTGTTGAAGAAAGCTCCTTCCATCAGATTGCCCAGCCAAGGCTTCGGCATCTGAACACAAAAACAGTTTTCGGTCTTCACACCAGCCACCGGACGGACAGTCAGAGATCAACAACGGTTTTGATGTATCGACAGTTTGGGACTTTGGGAAATGTACATACAACAGCTGCAAGCCTGAGCCAGGTCAAGCCATGCCAACCATTCGTACTACCAGCATAGCCAAAAGACCTACGGTGGATCCCGTACCGCAGGACTGGCCTTTCTAGCACGGTGAGCAAGAGCATGGGACGGCCTGCCAACTGCTTCCATTATCCTACTGAACACAACCTTTGCGGGGACACATGTGACCAGCGGAATTGCTTCGTCTGATTTCAATAGACCACCCAGAACATCGCTGCGCCTATGTGCCTTTGCCTGGCCACCTTCTCTGTGAGGCTTTTTCCCAATGGAAATGGATGAAACGGGTCTGGTTTTCTGGCTTGGTGAGCTTGCTTTCTTGAAGCCAGAGGGCTTCTTTTGAGATTTCTGAGAAAATGGCCTCCGCACACTGGTGGTGCTTTTCTTTGCATGCTTGACCCCCTGCTCATCGGTGGCATTGCCATCTAAGGTTGCTCGTGATGAATTCAAACGTGGGACTCTGGGCATAGCAGTCCTTCTGCCTGTTGGCCAAGCAGGTGGTGCTGCTGTGCTATTTTCCAGAACAGGATCACTGCCCAAAATAAGCCTGTCCATTGAACCTTCTTCAAGAATTCCAACTTGGATAGGGTGTCCAACAATAGCTTTACCATCCAGTCTGCTCATCAAAGAAACCAATGGGACATGCTCGCCTTGATAGTTAGCCTGTACCTTCAGGTCAACATTAAACAACACCGGCCCAATGTAACCAAGATGTGAGCCATGATTTTGTTGATACAATGAAGATCCTTCCCCACATGCCTTCTGACCAATAGAGGTTATCTGATTGCCATTTTTATTTAGCAAAGAGGTCTTGCAAGAAATTTCACAGTCGTTGAAAGAAGTGTAACTTCGTCCAATATCTCTGATAGGTTCTGAAGATAAGGGATAATCTTTACCATAGTATCTGTTAACGCCTGAATGATTCGCGGCCTTGTCAACCAAATCTGCTTCATCACGATCACAATCCAACCTTTCTTGGTTCTCAGGAAAACTTTGACCAAACGGTTGATGGCTTGACGCATCAATAATCTCAACTTTAGAGTCACCTTTATTGGTCATTTTGAGCAGCCCCTTCATGAAACTACTTGAGCTATCTAATGACAGATTTTCATCCGCCTTCCCCATTGGTCTCTTCACTGCAGTGCGCCGGTTGCGTTTACCTTTCATATGCCACTGGGAAACACCTAACTCAGGAGAACCATCCTCACCTAGTAAGACGTTTTGTTGAGGAATAAGAGTAGAAAAGTTCATCTCATCATCGTCATCAATATCATTTGCATGCCTTGACTTATTAAAAGCCTGGAGGGAATTAGGATCACATGCATCTGATTCAGGGGATTGTACCTTAGCATACCCTGCCAATAATATCAACAAAGGGAAAACGATCAAGTAAGGACAAATATCCAGTAAGAAATGTACGGAAGTCACTGGAATCAAGCATCATAAGTTCAAGACAAAGGTGGAGGTTGTATGTTATTGTAGCAAAACACAAACATGATCAAGTATACTTAGCATATCTCAAAGCACAGAGTTTAATCAACAAACTTCCATAAAAGAAGTGCACCAACAAAATAGATGTACACGGCACTAGGTAGCATAGTAGAAATGAGCTGTACACGATTTTTGCAACAGTTCAGCCCCACACTCACGCATAACTAAATAATTGCATGATCGGCAATAATTGATCCTACAACATCCCTACAATATCATTAGGCATCAATATTTGACAACCTAAGCAGGAGCATGATTATTTATTGTTGTGTCTTACAAAATCAAAATCCAAAGAAGAGGCATGTAGCAATGAGGCACTTACTTTGCAGAAGTTCAGCATCATCTTCTGTCTCAGTATCTGAACATAAACTCATTGAAGGATCAGATTCATGCTTCTCAACGAAGTCCGGAAATGTTTGCTCTTCGAGAAGAGTATCCTCCTGCTTTAGGTAAGTTTCCGTCTCACGATGAGCTTCTGTTAATATTGTTTCCTTAACAGGTATGAAGTCACGGCTATGTGCATCACCAGAATCAGCAGACAGGTATGTGGCACTTCTTTTGGCCTGACAGATAGCAGGCAAAGGATCCTTACCTCCTTCAACTACAACAGTTCCAGAATCATCATTGCACTGAAAAGGGCGAGGAAATTTGACGCTACTCTGTACAACTTGAGCAAGTGGCCTGCATCTATCATGTTTTTTGACAACAGATGCTTCAAAAACAGCTTCCACTAATCTTCTCTTTTTCAGGGCTGTATTTTTCTCACCGCTCTCTACATTTGATCCTTCTTGCGTATGCCCTGAACTGGAAAAGCCATTGACGTAATTACTGAGAGTGTTCCCTGAAGCTTCCAGAGCAAGAGATCCTGACAAGTTTCTTTTTGAACCAGCATGAATAAACTTTTCTTCACACTCTTTTGTTTTACCAAGGAGAACAGAGTTGTCCCCTTTCTGTTTTTTACTCTTTTTGCTTTTATAACGAGTAGTGCTGAGATCTACGCGTTGCTGAGATGCTGAGCTTTGCAAATGCAACTGAGGTTCCTGGACGTTGTTTCTTGAGTAATATTCTGAAGGGAAGTCGTCAAACTCCCTCCCTGTGTCAGCAAGGAGGGTACTGCAGCTGTCATCTGCCCTGAAACCTTGGTTCTGGTACTTCAATGCAAGCTGCTTTCTTTCCAATTCAAGAGCATGAAGAATAGCATCTTCTCTACGAGCATATTTTTCTCTTCTCTTTACAGGAGTTCCTTGAAAAGCCATTGCCTTCTCAATACAGGCATCAAACTCTCCACATCTAAATTCCTTGACACGTTTTGATTTCTCCAGGTTATACCAGTCACTGACAAAGAGAGGAAACAGAAAGAATCAGAAATCAAACTGTAAGCTCTGTTGAAAGCCAAATCATTAACAGGTAATACTGAGTACTCTGTGCAATCAGCAGTTTGCCTGTTATCATTGTGAATTAAACACTCACTTGAAACTAATTCTTTAACATTCTTATGTACTTACTCTTAGATGGAGAAATACTTTCATACTTGGGATCTACGAATAAGTAGAAGAATAAACAAGAATCTGATCCATTTAATAGTGACTAGAAAACTACTACATAAATAAAATCATCTAAGCAAGAAATTAGTCAGTGAAACTTGTAAGAAAATGTAATCTGATAAGGCTATGTGTACCCCAACCACAATCGTTGTTGATCGACTGTATGAGCGTGCTATTTGTGCACCACAAGTTGATGTAGAAAACGAACCCTAAGAATCAGAGATGTCTACAAGCCAAAGTCCTTTCAAAAATTTGATTAGGAAGGTGACAAGATGATGCATTCGTGCCCGATTGCAGTCTGCTGGACATGAAGAAGTCCAACGTATCCACGACTTTGATTGTGTACGATCACAGCAGAAGCAGCTAAAGCAAACCTGACTTTAGCATAGTCACGTAAAAAAGAAACACGTATGTGTGCATGCATATGAGAAAGAGGCTTAGTTGTGCATGTGCATGAGGTTGAATAAAAATGTTTTCTAATCAGAAATATAGATAGTTATGGGTGCAGCTATCTAAAAGGAAATATGAGACCTGGTCGGTTTGAATAGACCTGGTCGGTTTGAATAGAATAGATAGTTATGGGTTATAATCCTTTAGAATTTTTCCTGTGTTGGTCGTTTGATTCATAGGATCGAATCTTATAGGAATTTTTCCTAAGGAATAATGTCTACTACATTTCATTGGAAATCCAGCATCCACTCCAACCTCATCTTACAGTTCTTTGTTTTTCCTGTGAAATCAAATACTCTATGCTAATCCTACAGGATTCAAAAAAGTGGGCATGCCACTCCAATCCTGTATTTTTCTATTCCTACATTTTTTGAATCCTGCAAACCCTATAGGATTCAAGTGGGCATGCCACTCCAATCCTGTATTTTTCCTATTCCTATGTATTGTGAATCCTGTGAATCAAAAAGTGCCTAAGTATCCCCATGTCATTCCTGAACCAAACAAATCCTTATCTAATGAATAGCTGAGAATCAACTAACCCTAGGTCAATCTCTTATCTTAATCTAGATAAATTAGGGCAAAAAATACATAGAAGAGGGAATGGTAGGAAAGCTTACATGCTAGCATCCTCGCGGCCGAGTAGCTTGACCGGAGTCCCCGTCCTGGGCGTCACCACCTGCGACGCCGCGAGCTCCTCCTGCCCGACTATCCTCCCGGGCCACCAGGACCCGTTCCGCCGCCGCACCCAGACGATGGTCCCCGGCGAGCAGTCTGAGATTCCGCCGCCATCCACCTCCCCTTGCCCCTCTCCTCCTCCTCCCTCTCCCCCCGAGCTCCGCCCCATGGCGACCAGGCCGCCACCAAACCTAACCTAATACTCAGGGGCGGATCTACAGGGCGTGCGGCACGCTGGTGGGATTAACTTAGCCGCTGGCTGAAGCCAACTCGCGCGGGATTGGGACGTCGGCGGTCGGCGGTGAAGGGCCGGCCGGCGGTAGAGCTAGGGCACGGTCAAGGCGGTCTTTTTTCTTTTTCTTTTTTTCCTTGAGGGAAGAAGGGCACACGGTCTGAACTCGGAAAGACAGAGCCAAAGGTCCAAACGTGTGTTTAGGTGTTTTGTCAGGTGCTCAGCTAGACCAGTTGACGGACCGATGAGGAGGGCCAAGTCGGTCGAAAAATAAAATAAAAACTGACATGTGGGCCCAAGACGATTTTTTTTGCAGAAACTTATGGGAGCTTTATTGACTTAGTAGCATGTAATTACAATCAGCCCTGAGGCTGTTAACTAGGAAAGGAGGGCAGTCCTCAAGCCAGCACTCCGAAACCAATAAGGCGGAAGCCTTCTTGGCACACAGATCGGCCAAGTGTTCACCTCTCTGGACACATGCTTAAGCGAAAAGGAAATAAAAGATAAAGACTTCTCCCGAATTTCATCTAAGATAGGCGCGACAATTGATCTCGAACTATCACGCGAAGACCAGAGGTTGACAACCTCTAAACAATCCACCTCCATCACTACTTGTGAGAAACCACATAGTTGTGCAAAGATAACTCCTTCCCGTAATGACAAAACTTCCGCAACGAAAGGATCTGACACTCCTGGAAAAGGTTTGCTCCACGCTCCCATGAACAACATATGAGACCTCGCCACGCCTCCTCCTCCCGCGCATGAAGCTGCAGTGTTTATTGCTCCATCCGTATTGATCTTAATCCATCCCGCATCAGGAGGACGCCATTGGAGATCCAAGACGCCTCGACCTGGCTTTGGAAATTCAAGCAGCAGCAGATCATTAGGAACAGTTTTTATCGCGTGAACTGGATCATAAGTTGGTTGATCATGGGTCCACCGATTCCTCGACGACCAAATCGCATGCATGACTGTAATAATTTTACCTCTGTCATGGTCCACAATTTGATCATCCATGAGCACATCTCTTTCCCAGGTGCCCGAATTCAACAGCGGCAGATTGATTCCCATAAAATCACGAGCCGCACTCCAAAACAGACCCGCATGAGAACAGCCAATCAACGCGTGGTGCAAGTCTTCTGTCGTTGTCTTGCATATATCACACATCACCATTGTACGAATATGACGATGATGTAGGGTAGCATAGTCCGGGAGGATTCCCAGTAACACTCGCCACCAGAACATTCTTACTCTGAGAATAACCTTGAGCTTCCACAAGGCAGTCCACATATGTTTTTCTGACGATGATGGATCCGTTATCGTTCCTTCCTCTGGAGCAGAATGCTCGTTATGAGTCACTAGAGCACGATAAGCCGACTTAACAGAATAAACACCAGACCTCTCCAAATCCCATGCAAAAAAATCCTCACCTCCGAATGCTCTTAATGGTATGTTCAGTATAGCCGCACCATCTGATGGTAGAAAGTTCCTTCGGACTAGTTCGACATCCCAAGACCCCGCCTCATGATCGAACAGCTCTGAGACCCGAGGTATCGGATCGACCCCAGTCCGACCAGTTGGCTTACGAGTACTTGTGTTTGGGATCCACCTATCCGACCAAGTGGATATAGATTCACCGTTCCCAACACGTTTGATCAAGCCACATTCTAGCGCCTTCCGACCTGCTATGATCGCCTTCCAAGTCGTCGATGCTGAGCGAGGCACCCGTGCTTCCATAAAATCACAGTTATGGAAATATTTTCCCTTCAAAACTCTGGAGCATAGGGAGTTGGGATGGGTCAACAGCCGCCATCCGTGCTTGCCAAGCAAGGCTAGGTTAAAACTTTCAAAATCCCTAAACCCCATACCTCCATTCACCTTTGGAGCAGTGAGATTTTCCCAAGACACCCAATGCAAAGACCGGTGGTCAATGGAGCTACTCCACCAATACTTTGCCATCGGAGATGTAAGTTGCGAGCAAACTTTCTTGGTCAACTGAAAACAAGACATGCTAAATGTGGGTATAGCCTGAACCACTGATTTGAGCTAGATCTCCCTACCTGCACATGCCAAGTTTCTCTCGGACCATCCTTGCATTTTGTTTCTGCCCCTCGCCACAATATGAGTGAAACTACCACTCATAATCTTGCCAACCGCTATCAGTAGACCCAAATATCTCTCAGTGAAAGCTTCCACATCGATTCCAAGTGTTTGCTTAATATCCCTTCTCAACTCATGAGAAGCATTGGGGGTGAAGTAAACTGCACTTTTCTCCCGGTTGACTGCCTGGCCAGAGCAAGCAGCATAGATCCTGAGAATATCATTTAAATTAGAAAAGGGGAAAACTCAAAATGTGGTATTTTGTCTTTTTTTTAATTAAAGCAACCGGGACCTCATGAGAAATCAAAATCTTTGGGTTCCGGTGAGTAGCTCTTTTGCATATTGTTCATAGGGCTATAAATTATGTTTTGAGAAGAGGTGAGCCAGCTTCACTGCTCACACTCTAAGCTACAACCTTAGATTTTCATGAGCCTTAAATTGCACGATCCGTTTTCATGACGCAAAAGAGACTTGCTAGAACATTTATTTTTTTCGCCATAAACTCCTTGATATGGCACCATAGGAATAAGAGTTTCCTTCATCGATGATCTTGAGAACTGTCGAGCAACTGGTGGCCACTTGAACCACCATTGTGTTAAGATCAAAATCAAGTGAAAATAGCTCACTATATGCAATGGCTTCCAAGTTGCTTGGATCAGTCGACCCACATGTGACGCCAGAAGCTCATACCACCCGAGGATCCTCCTGGACCACCACGGCACATTCCGCTGTCGCATCCACATGATAGACCCCAACAAGCAATTCGTGATGTCGCCATCTTCCGTGTCCTCTTGCTCCTTTCCTCTCTCTCTCTCTCTCTCTCTCTCTCTGGCTGATGGTGAGCATACCACCACGAAACCCAAACATCAAGGGTGGATCTGCAGGGTGTGCGACACACCTGGTAGTTGTGGAGGTCTGTGGAATTAAACTAACCACTAGATGAAAACCAACTCATACGGGATTGGGGCGGTGGCAACCGGTGGCGATGTTGAGGGTTGGCATAATGGTAGCATGCAGGGGAGAACTAGGGCACCGTCATGACTCTTCTAAATTTTTGAGAGAAGCGCTAGAAACACAGGTGACAGAAAACACAAAACACATATTTAGGTATTAAGCCGAAGGAGGTGACGAGCCGACTAGGAGGGACAAATTGAACAAAAAGAACACTGATGAGCGGGCCCACAAAAATTGGGCAAAAAACCCTCAAAATGAGCTATTTTGAGTTTTGCAAAGATACATAAATGTGTGCTTTTGGAACACTGTTTAAGAAAAATGGACAATGTTTTGTTAAATTTCATGTCACCGCTGGAAATTGCATGAGAGTTGCCTTCATCGAATAAATATTGTTGTTGCACATCGAACCGTGTGATTGTGGCTACGACACAGAGAATATGGAGTGGCAAAGGACATAGATGGGTTGTGGAACATAACATATTGGTCATAAATAAACTAAATGGCATGTCATGACCAATTGGGTAAAAAAATCTACTAGCAGTTTTCTCCCATGACATGACTTCCGCCTCAGTGTCCTACATAAAAAGAGAGACTTGTAATATAATTGATTTTCAAGTGAAAAAGAAGAGACTAAAATGTTCTCTTGTATTTGTGTGTCGTGTACAGTACAATAATACAAAAGCAAGAAAAAAATACAAATGTAAAGGCGAGAGAACACCAATAAGGCTGGTCATAGCAGGAGTCTTAGCTAGTAACGTAATGCACCCCAAGGCAAGTTTGCTTATGTACCAAATAGTTAACGAGGAGAGAGGTGTTTGTGGTAACATAATGTGTTATTGTAATATAACACACACCCCAATGCAAAAGGAGTCTACATATAAAAAATGAAGGCTTGCATGATTCCATATATATGTTACTACCCACTATGAAGCTAGTAATATAGACTAGTAATATGTTCATGAAATAGTCTAAGTTACTTCCCACCTGAAGCTCATCCCGCCCGAGGATCCTCCCGGACCACCATCATTGAGTGAGAGTGTGACATGAAATCTTTTATTGAATAGTTAAAAAAGTGAATAGATCATTTGAAGTCTGTTGTGCATGTTTGATTGGATATGGCAAGTTTTCTACACACAAAAAAACCTCATTCAAACATTGCCATCGGTGGAACCAAGCAATTGTTATGAATCGGTGTGGCTGAGTACTCAGAAGTGTAATTCTTTAATATGTCATTGCCATTAACTTCTTCAACAAGTACTTGGGAAACTCGGTTTTTGAGGATTGCCCTATGTTCTTCAGTTGAACCGGTTCCCGCGCACCGAGTATGAATTCCAACAGTTGGTGAAGAACTAGGTTCTTTAGTGTCCAGCAAGTTAAAGAACTTCCCACACAACTAGTTTTCTGTGGCGGCTATGAATAGCGTCCTACAAGTTGAAGAACTTTTGACACAAGTACTAGTTCCGTGTTGTTGGGACCCGATAGTAGAGATATGCAAATCTAGCAATTCCACTAGCAAATGTATATAAAAAATTCCAAGCCCCTCCACACACCGCGAATGTTAAAACCATACAAGCAACATGCACATCATGTGGGTGAGAACAAAAGGTAACACAACACAACTCAACGATATAAGTGGAATACACACACAACATAGTAAAAAAATTGAAATGAGTAAAGTTTAATAAATTAATACAGACAAGGATATCACAACTAAGTTGCAGCTCACACGATTGAAACGAAAATACACTTAGACAGGTAAGTGTGGCAAATGCCTTAAGAAGGTTAATGAAAAGCAGATGGCGACCATAATCCTTCCTAGACCATTGCATTGAATAATCACAGCTGACATTGTCCTTCACCACTAGAGATCGCTTGTTCTAAATGGTACCGTTTGATTTGCAGCATCTAGATAAAAAGAAAAATAAAGCAAGGTGAGTACCCAACTATACTGGTAAGACTTACATCAGAACTAATTATATATGTGTAGGATCGAAAATATGTCTAGAGGGGGGTGATTAGACTACTTGACCAAATAAAAACTTATCATTTTCCCAATTTTAGTTCTTGGCAGATTTTAGCAACTTTGGACAAGTCAAGCAATCTTAACACAATTCAAGCAAGCATGCAAAGAGTATATGAGCAGCGAAAAGTAAAGCATGCAACTTGCAAGAATGTAAAGGGAAGGGTTTGGAGGATTCAAACGCAATAGGAGGCACGGATGTTTTTGTCGTGGTTCCGATAGGTGGTGCTATCGTACATCCACGTTGATGGAGAATTCAACCCACGAAGGGTAACGGTTGCGCGAGTCCACGGAGGGCTCCACCCACGAAGGGTCCACGAAGAAGCAACCTTGTCTATCCCACCATGGTCGTTGTCGGTGTCAAAATCGGCGGATCTCGGGTAGGGGGTCCCGAACTGTGCATCTAGGCCGGATGGTAACAGGAGGCAAGGAACACGATGTTTTACCCAGGTTCGGGCCCTCTTGATGGAGGTAAAACCCTACGTCCTGCTTGATTAATATTGATGATATGGGTAGTACAAGAGTAGATCTACCACGAGATCAAGGAGACTAAACCCTAGAAGCTAGCCTATGGTATGATTGTTGTATGATGAAGTTGTCCTACGGACCAAAACCTTCCGGTTTATGTAGACACCAGAGAGGGTTAGGGTTACACAAAGTCGGTTACAATGGCAGGAGATCTTGAATATCCGCATCGCCAAGCTTGCCTTCCACGCCAAGGAAAGTCCCATCCGGACACGGGACGAAGTCTTCAATCTTGTATCTTCATAGTCCTGGAGTCCGGCTACCCGAACACCCCCTAATCCAGGGCTCCCTCAGTAGCCCCTGAACCAGGCTTCAATGACGACGAGTCCGGTGCGTAGATTGTCTTCGGCATTACAAGGCGGGTTCCTCCTCCAAATTCTTCATAAAAGTTTGTAAACACCAAGAGTAGTTTCCGGCTCTGCAAAATAAGTTTCCACGTATTTCCATAGAGAGAATAATATTAACATAAATCTAATCTGCTGACGTATTCCGCAGCGTGACATCACACTATGGCCAAGCCTTTATTCGAATCGTTTTCACCTTTCCACCTCAGCGTGTTTTGCGAGGCGGTTTCCTTGGCACGTCTTGTCAAAGCAGAGATCGTGTCCCCCATTTATGGGATTCTCATCAATACGGACGTGGGTAACCCAACCGCGCCATTTATCACGGCGCTTGGGAGGCAAGCGAGTTTTACTAGGCCGGTGGGGACGCATAGTCGCATCCGCCCATATAAGGGGATAAGGATCCACCTTTTTACCTACGCCTTCTTCCTCCTTTGCCTATCCATCTTCTGCGCACCCGAGCTCCAACGCCCTAGCCCGCACTTCCTACCTCAACCTTCTCCAACAATGTCCGGAGCGGGAGGCAAGTGGATGGTCTCCTCCGTCACGGAGGGCCATGTCAAAAGGCTAAGGAAGGCCGGATACTTGTCCAAAGACATCGCGCACCGTCTTCCTGAGGAGGGGCAGCTTCTCCCCACCCCAAGGCCCCATGAGAGGGTAGTATTTCTTCCCCACTTCCTCCGTGGACTGGGTTTTCCTCTCCACCCATTCGTCCGCGGGCTCATGTTCTACTATGGCCTAGATTTCCACGATCTGGCCCCGAACTTTATCCTCAATATCTTGGCGTTTATCGTCGTGTGCGAGGCTTTCTTCTGCATCCGTCCCCATTTCGGCCTCTGGCTCAAGACCTTCAACGTCAAGTCAAAGGTGGTGCGCAGCAACCAGGCGGAGTGCGGAGGTGCCATGGCAGGCAAAATAGCCAACGTCCTATGGCTCAAGGGCTCCTTTGTGGAGACCTTGAAGGGGTGGTAGTCAGGGTGGTTTTACATCACCGAGCCACGTGATCCGAAGTGGATTGCAGCCCCTGAATTCCTATCCGGACCCCCTACACGGCTCACGTCCTGGAAGGAGACGGGCTTGTCGTGGGGCGACGAAGAAGAGGTGACCGAACTGCAAAGATGCATCCAGTCCCCGGTGAACAAGCAGCTCAAGCTTGTCAACGTAGTCCAGATCATGCTCGCCCGCCGGATCCTTCCGTGTCAAGAACGGGACTTCAATTTGTGGGAGTTCAACCCGGCGCAGCACTGAACTCTGAGTAGGCTCTTCGACACGACGTACGAAGATGTCTGGAGGGGGCTAACCAAAGGCGCCGAGGCTCCCACATCCGCCTCTGAAGACCGCGGATTCAGCTCGCAGCGTCCTGCTGGCGAGGTAAAATATTTTCATCTTTTACAGGATGTTAAGTTTTCTTCATAGTTTGACTCTATGCGGGATCTAAACTCCCTCACCTTTGACAGGATTGGCGGGCGAAGTCCGGACTGATTAACTGTCCGGCTCCCTTGCTCGAAGACCCAACCCCTGCTCTCTTAGTGAAGCTGCTGGTTCCGGCACCTTATGTGGTGCCGGAGAAGAAGGCCAAGAAGAAGAAGGCCAAGAAGAAGAAGGCCACGGGGACTCGAAAGAGTTCCCGGCATATGGTGGTGTCGGACTCGTCGTTCAACGAGTCCGAGACGCACTCCTCCCGTGAAGATGAGGAGGAGGAAGAAGAGACCTCTCCCCCTTCAGCGGGGGGAGGAAAGAAGAGGAAGGCCGCCCCAGTAGGGGAGGCCGAAGGGTCCAAGAAGAGGAAAACCCCTCCGCCGGACTATGCCCCCGACGCCGGCGAGGACGAAGAGGAGTGGCTGGACAGGGCCAAGCGTCCGGCGAAATCGTAAGTGTTCGGATACCAGAGTAACTCATGATATTCCTTTTGTTGCACAACTTTCCCTAATGTTGAATGTAATCATGCAGCCCGCCCAAGGACGGGCTCGACGAGTCGTCGAGCGGCTCCCTGGATTCATCGGACGTGAATTCAGTTCCGCCCGCTGCCTCCCCCTGTGCTACGGATGACGCCGAAGTGGCGTCGCGACAAGCTCCGGGGCAAGAGGAGGTGGTCCAGGAGGAGCCGCGAGGCGACCTCCCGGACTCCATGAGTAGAGGGAACAAGACCCCCCAGGGCTCCAAGTTCGACTTTAAGCCGGACACCGCGCCGGAATCATCAACGGTTCCGGACCACGGCAGGCGAACTCCTGCCAAGAGGAGCAAGCCTATTGAGCCGGCGTCCTCCGTCCAACCGGAGGCGCCGGACAATCTGCTGGAGGTGCTTGAGGGCGCCTCCATCGACAAGGAGCACCGTACCATCATGAGTACGGTGGTCCAGAAGGTTCGGTCCGCCAAAAGCAGACTGACTGAAGCTTGTGCTAGCCTTCTAACAGGCTTCGAGGTAAGTAAAAAATATGTAAAAATATTACCGCATAGACAGTAGCCCCTGATGCTCTGTTTGGCGTTCGGAAAGAAAAGCCGAATAGAGGATCTATTAAATATCGCAGGAGTCTAACTAAAAAGGAGTCAATATACGTATGCAGACTTCGCTGCTGGCCACCGCCGCACTGACTGCGGAGGTGGGTGCCCTGAAGCAGGGCCTCGAGCGGACTGAGCAAGAGCTCGGCCTTGCCAAACGGCAGCTCGAGGAGAAAGAAGGTAAGAGATACCTTATAGAAAAAAATGCCTATAAGAAGATGCAATTGCCAAACATGACAGGAGTACACTGCTTACTATAGGGGCCACAACTGAGGTGGCGACCCTCAAGCAGGCGTTGTCCGAGGCCGAGAAGAAAGCGGCCGCGGAGCGCACCGAGCGGGAGAAATTTGAGGCGCAGGTCGGCGAGGTGCAACAAGAGCTACAGGCTCTCATGGAAAAACATGAGAGTTTGGAGCTCGACTCGAAGACGCGAGCGTCCGAGCTTGCTGCGGCCCTTAAAACTGCCAAATCTGCAAAGGCCGAAGCCCAGAAGGCCCTCCAGGAATTGGATGCGGTGAAAAAGATAGCGGCGGGTAAGGCATTCTCTATGCAAAGCAGACATATAAAAGTAAACTACTTGTTACTTACCCGAATCCGGAGCTCTCCAGGGGCATTCGCAAATCTTCCCCGCAGTGTATCCAATGCCGCCGCATTCTACCGAGCCGAGGAAGGCAGCTCGACGGAGAAGGTGTTCTGGTCTTAGTACGCTGAGGCCGGACACCCTGTGCCCTTGAGCGACCAGCTGAAGCAGCTGGTCGAGCTCCACAAGGCGGCCGAACAGGCCCTGAAGGGCTTCATAGTTCGGCTGTGGCCTGGAGAGGCCCTGCCTGGGAGCTACTTCAGACTGGTGCAGCAGTTGGTGGAGGCTTGTCCCAGGCTTGAGGTCATCAAGCGCTCCGTCTGCATCGAAGGCACCCATAGGGCCCTTGCCCGTGCAAAGGTGCACTGGGGTAAGCTGGACGGTGAGAAGTTTGTGAGGGACGGGCCGCCGCCGTGGAAGGAGCATCGCAAGCCCAAGAACTATTACAAGGATGTTCTGGCTGGTGCCCGCCTTATGGCGGATGAATGTACCAAGGATGTAATTTTTGAATGAACTCGCTCGTGTTATCCTGTGCGCTGAAAACTTGTTCATATGTGCTAAACAATGCTTGTTGAATTTAAAATATTACTTTCTGTGCGGCGGTTAAAAAAATGAGAGATGGCCAGTCGTCGGCTTCTGCCCCCATGCCACTAGTGCTGGGGTGTTCGGGATAAACCTGATCGCTCTTTTTCCCATAATTGGGTCCGTCGAGGGAGGCGATCAGCACAACGAACAAGGCAATCGGACTATAATGCTTGAACACTCTCACTTAGCCATAGAACTCTATAATTTTAAATTTCGGCGAAGCCCCTAGTATTCGGAAGACCGAGTTCGGGGCGCTACCCACGCCTTGGCCGGACAAAGCCGGTTCCTCGCTCGAAGCGGCATAAGTCTTTAAGGACTCGAAAAACCTCTCGAACAGCGACCGGTCTCTCGCTTCATCATGACAGTCGGTTTTAGCTTTCTCTACTAAGGTGCTCAGCCCAGCTCAACTAGGGCACAATCGCAGTAGTTCTCCTAGTGCTACCTTAGCCGATATAGCGGAACGTAAGGCACCAAAACATAGGAGCCGGGCAAACCCAACCATTGACCCAAATCATGATTCGGAGCCGATGCATATAGTGCTATAAGTTCAGGGTGCCGCACTTGTGAAAGTGTACGGACTTCTCACGCCATATAGATGGGTACTGAAGCCCCTGGCGCATTTTGCCGTACCACAGTGTACGGATGCGGCATGTTATTAATAAACATATATATATATATATAAAGAGGATAATGCAAAAAATAGACAAAAAGCTATGCATTGTTTATAGAAAGGCTGCTATGAAAGCGGAACGATACAAATAGTGCGATAAGCAAAATAAATTGGACTATTTAACATGTCCCGGCCAGGGGCAGGCTGCGGAATTTTATTAAAAAACAGGTATACTGCTCGCAATAGAGACCACCTGGGAGTTCCATAATGCGGCGTGGCTTGTTTGCTTTCCTAGATCTTGCATCGTTTGTGCGGCAGTTGAATTGCCGAACGGGTCGTCCGAAGTATGGAGTCCTGAGAGTAAGAGAAAAAAAGGAATCCGGCAGCCCCTTGTGCGGTTTAAGCCATTTTTGGGGCGTGCCGTGATAGTGCCCCTTCCCCTGTGCCCATGGTATTTCAAGAGCGTAGTTATGTACGTGAAGCGCTGGTTTCGCTATATCGCGGGGGCTAGGGTTGGGGCCGCATTGCTACGCTAGCTCAGAACGTGCCAGGCGGTCTTGTTGTAGGGTACTCCGGGCGCGCTTGACAGTGTCCGGCTTTTTGAAGGCCGAACTGGAGAACTGCCTAGAGAGGCTGCTTTGTACTTCTGCTGCGAGCACTGCCGTGTGCTCCTCCGTTCGGAGGGAGCGTTCAGTGTTCCCATTGACCGTCATTACTCCTCTAGGGCCTGGCATCTTGAGCTTGAGGTATGCATAGTGCGGTACCGCATTGAATTTTGCGAATGCGGTTCGCCCAAGCAGTGCGTGATAGCCACTACGGAATGTGACTATGTCGAAGATTAACTCCTCGCTTCGGAAGTTATCCGGAGATCCGAAGACCACTTCCAGTGTGACTGAGCCTGTATAGTTGGCTTCTACACCTGGTATGACGCCTTTAAAGGTCGTTTTGGTGGGCTTGATCCTTGAGGGATCTATGCCCATTTTTCGCACTGTATCCTGGTAAAGCAGGTTCAGGCTGCTGCCGCCGTCCATGAGGACTCTTGTGAGATGAAATCCGTCAATGATTGGGTCTAGAACCAGTGCGGCGAAGCCGCCGTGACGGATGCTAGTGGGGTGGTCCCTTCGATCAAAGGTGATCGGGCAAGAGGACCATGGGTTGAACTTTGGGGCGACTGGCTCCATCGCATATACGTCCCGTAACGCACGCTTCCGCTCCCTCTTGGGGATGTGGGTTGCGTAGATCATGTTCACCGTCCGCACTTGCGGGGGAAATCCCTTCTGTCCACTGTTGTTCGGCGGCCTGGGCTCCTCCTCATCGTCGCTATGCAGCCCCTTGTCTTTTTTTGGCTCTTAGCTTGCCTGCCTGCTTGAACACCCAACAATCCCTGTTGGTGTGATTGGCTGGCTTTTCGGGGGTGCCATGTATCTGGCACAAGCGGTCGAGTATTCGGTCCAAATTGGACGGGCCTTGAGTATTTCTTTTGAATGGCTTTTTCCGTTGACCGGATTTGTAGCCTCGGAATCCGGCATTAACTGCCGTATCCTCGTTGCTGTCGCTGTTAACGCGGCGCTTTTGTTTGTTCCGACGCGACCTGTCACTTTTGTCCTTGGTATTCGCATTACCAGGGTTCTTGGTTAAGTTGTTGCTGCGAGCTAGCCAGCTATCTTCTCCCGCGCAAAAGCGGGTCATGAGTGTCGTGAGGGCTGCCATAGATTTCGGCTTTTCCTGTCCCAGGTGCCGGGCAAGCCACTCGTCATGGATATTATGCTTGAAGGCCGCTAAGGCCTCTGCGTCCGAACAGTCGACTATCTAGTTTTTCTTTGTTAGGAACCGTGTCCAGAATTGCCTGGCCGATTCCTCTGGCTACTGAATTATGTGGCTTAGGTCATCGGCGTCCGGTGGTCGCACATAAGTGCCCTGGAAGTTATCAAGGAATGCGGCTTCCAGGTCCTCCCAAGAACCGATTGAGTCTGCTGGCAAGCTGTTAAGCCAATGCCGGGCCGGTCCCTTAAGTTTGAGTGGGAGGTATTTGATGGCGTGTAGATCATCACCACGGGCCATGTGGATATGAAGGAGATAATCCTCGATCCATACCGCAGGATCTATTGTGCCATCGTACGATTCGGTGTTTACGGGTTTGAAGCCCTTAGGGATTTTATGATCCATTACTTCATCTGTGAAGCATAGTGGGTGTGCGGCACCTCTGTATTGGGCTATATCACGACGCAGCTCGAAGGAGCTTTGTCTGTTGAGTTCGGCCCGGCCGGATTTGTTGCATCCGGAGTGATGATCACCGTCACGTGCCGTGGGGCGCCTGCGCGATCCGTAGATCGATCTTGTTTGCCTTGCCTTGTCCTCCAGTATGTCGCGCAGGTTGGGCGCATTTTCCCGTGCCTTAGTATGCTTGATGCGGCGTCGGGGCATGGCTTGAGTGGAGGGCCAAGAGGCCTCTCTGTCACGGCCACGAGGTGGCCGGTCGGCCATGTCATGCGCTGGTGATGTAGGTGCTTCCTCCTCTAGTCGGGGTAGAAGCCTGCGCTTTGGGTAACTCTTGGAGGGGCGTTCGAGTTCATACTATTTGGCCGCAAGGACTTCAGTCCATCTATCAGCTAGCAAATCCTGATCAGCTCTAAGTTGTTGCTGCTTTTTCTTGAGGCTGCTTGCCGTGGCCATAAGCCTGCGTTTAAAACGCTCTTGTTCGGCGGGATCCTCTGGCACGACGAACTCGTCGTCGTCGAGGCTTGCCTCGTCTTCGGAGGGAGGCGTATAATTATCGTCCTCAACCTCTTGGTCCGCCGCCCTCTCGTGAGGGCTGGCTTCTCTGTCCTCCTGTGCTGAATCTTGCTGGAGGGGGTGTTCTTCGGCGCTATCCGGAGTAGTATTATCTCCCGTGCCGGAATCACCGTTTTTGCTTTGGTGGGATTTAGAGTGGCGCCGCTGACACCAGCGCTTGGGCTGTTTCTTAGAGTTATCGTCCCCCGCTGTTCCATCGTCATCTCCATCCTTTGGAGTGTCCACCATATATATGTCGTATGACGAGGTGGCCTTCCAGCGCCCTACAGGCGCTGGTTCTTGTTCGTCTCCTGCATCGTCATCCATGCCGTCGATGTCTTCGGAGTCGAAGTCAAGCATGTCGGTTAAGTCGTCGACAGTGGCTACGAAGTGGGTGGTGGGTGGGTTTTGAATTTCCTCATCGTCCGTATCCCAACCTTGCTGACCGTAGTCCGGCCAGGGCTCTCCTGATAAAGAGAGAGACTTTAGAGAATTCAGGATGTCACCGAAGGGCGAGTGCTGAAAGATATCCGCGGCAGTGAACTCCATTATCGGCGCCCAATCGGATTCGATCGGCAGGGGCGCAGGGGCTCGAAGTTCGGAGAGGAATCCGGCTCCTCGGAGTCATGGGCTATGCGGAGTGCGGGACTGGAGTTCGGTTCGATCGCCTTTGAGATCGCAGCCCGTGAGGCAGCGTCCAACCTCTGATCCTGGCGCAGTAGGCTCCGAATCAATGGTCGGAACCGATGCGTGTGCGGCCTCCAAAGCGCTGTTCGGCGGCAGAGCTATATCATGCCCATCGAGACAGTGTGGCGCGCTTGGCTATGGCTCGAATCCGTCGAAGATCAAGTCCCCGCGGATGTCAGCAGTGTAGTTTAGGCTTCCAAACCTGACCTGATGGCCAGGGGCGTAGCTTTCGATCTGCTCAAGGTGGCCAAGCGAATTGGCCCGCAGTGCGAAGCCACCGAAGACGAAGATCTGTCCGGGGAGAAAAGTCTCACCCTGGACTGCATCGTTGTTGATGATCGAAGGAGCCATCGGGCCTAAAAGCGACGACACAGAGGAACTCTCAATGAAAGCACCAATGTCGGTGTCAAAACCGGCGGATCTCGGGTAGGGGGTCCCGAACCGTGCGTCTAGGCCGGATGGTAACAGGAGGCAAGGAACACGATGTTTTACCCAGGTTCGGGCCCTCTTGATGGAGGTAAAACCCTACGTCCTGCTTGATTAATATTGATGATATGGGTAGTACAAGAGTAGATCTACCACAAGATCAAGGAGGCTAAACCCTAGAAGCTAGCCTATGGTATGATTGTTGTATGATGAAGTTGTCCTACGGACTAAAACCTTCCGGTTTATATAGACACCGGAGAGGGTTAGGGTTACACAAAGTCGGTTACAATGGCAGGAGATCTTGAATATCTGCATCGCCAAGCTTGCCTTCCACGCCAAGGAAAGTCCCATCCGGACACGGGACGGAGTCTTCAATCTTGTATCTTCATAGTCCTGGAGTCCGGCTGAAGGTATAGTCCGGCTACCCGAACACCCCCTAATCCAGGACTCCCTCAGTCGTCGCCCACAAAGGACTTGCCTCACTAGCGGTAGATCTTCACGAAGTAGGCGATCTCCTTGCCCTTACAAACTCCTTGGTTCAACTCCACAATCTTGTCGGAGGTTCCCAAGTGACACCTAGCCAATCTAGGAGACACCACTCTCCAAGAAGTAACAAATGGTGTGTTGATGATGAACTCCTTGCTCTTGTGCTTCAAAAGATAGTCTCCCCAACACTCAACTCTCTCTCACAGGATATGAATTTGGTGGAAAGAGGATTTGAGTGGAAAGCAACTTGGGAAGGCTAGAGATCAATATTCATATGGTAGGAATGGAATATCTTGGCCTCAACACAAGTGTAGGTGGTTCTCTCTCAGAAAAAAGTAAGTTGGAAGTGTAGGTTTGTTCTGATGGCTCTCTCCACGAATGAAGAGGTGGTGGAGGGGTATATATAGCCTCCACACAAAATCTAACTGTTACACACAACTTGCCAATCTCGGTGGGACCGAATAGTTAAACTCGGTCGGACCGATTCAGCAAAGCTAGTGACTGTTAGGGTTTTCGGTGGGACCGACATGCAACTCGGTAGGACCGATATGATTAGGGTTAGGGCATAACGTAATCTCGGTGAGACCGATTACACAAACTCGGTGAGACCGATTTTGGTAATAAGCTAACCAGAGAGTTGGTCAGGTAAACTTGGTGGGACCGATCGCTCATTTCGGTGAGACCGAAACGTTACGAAGGGAAAACAGAGAGTTTACATTGCTATCTCGGTGGGACCGATCGCTCATCTCGGTGGGACCAAAACATTATGAAGGGAAACAGAGAGATTACAATCCCATGTCAGTGAGACCAAGATCCCTATCAGTGAGACCGATTTGCCTAGGGTTTGTGGCAGTGGCTATGACATTTGAAACTCGGTGGCGCCGGATACAAAGAATCGGTGGGACCGAGTTTGACTTTTGGTTTAGGTCATATGTGGATGTGAGAAAGTAGTTGAGGGTTCTGGAGCATATCACTAAGCATTTTGAGCAAGAGCCTCATTAAGCAACACCTCATCCCTCCTTGATAGTATTGGCTTTTCCTATAGACTCAATGTGATCTTAGATCACTAAAATAGAAAATGTAGAGTCTTGAGCTTTGAGCTTGAGCCAATCCTTTGTCCTTAGCATTTTGAGGGGTCCACTTTTCTCATCCATGCCATGCCAATCATTGAGCTTTCCTGAGATATTAATCTTCAAATAGCATTAGCTCAATGAGCTATATGTTGTTAGGAATTACCAAAACCACCTAGGGATAGTTGCACTTTCAATCTCCCCCTTTTTGGTAATTGATGACAACATATAGATCAAAGCTTCGACAAATGATAGTAAGAGTGAAAAACATTGTCGCTTTGAGAAGTATGTGAAAAGCAAGAGCTCCCCCTAAATTTATGCACAATGAGTTAGGAACATGGGTTACTCTTCCACGTCACATACATCTTGGTGGATCGCTCAAAATGATAATAATGAAATACATGCACTCATCACCAAGCAAAGTGAATGATCATATAAAAGGATAATGTCATCCAACAAGCATTAAGGTAGCATAAAAAGAGAGAATAAACAAAGTTTAACCACCAAACAAAAAGAGAGAATAAAAAGCAACACTCTCTCTCGAAGCCTATGATCTATACATTTTCTCCCCCTTTGGCAACAAGTTACCAAAAAGTTCATAAAAAATGCATAGTGCTAGATCGACTCTCGGGCTTGGTCTTCAGGTGGTGGTGTAGATAACACGCCAAGGACGAAGGTATTAGTTGATGTAGATGGAGCTGGTGGAGTGGGTACTGGAGCTGGTTGTTGGGGATCGTTGCAGAAATTAAAAAATTTCTACGCATCACCAAGATCAATCTATGGAGCTTACTAGCAACGAGAGGGGAGTGCATCTTCATACCTTTGAAGATCGCGATGCGTAAGCGTTGCAAGAACGCGGTCGGTGGAGTCGTACATGAAGCGATTCAGATCACGGCCGAATTCGATCTAAGCACCGAACAACGGTGCCTCCGCGTTCAACACACGTGCAGCCCGGTGACGTCTCCCGCGCCTTGATCCAGCAAGGAGAGAGGGAGAGGTTGGGGAAGACTCCGTCCAGTAGCAGCACGGCGGCGTGCTGGTGGTGGAGGAGCGTGGCACTCTAGCAGGGCTTCGCCAAGCACTTCGAGAGACGAGGAGGGAGAGGGGTAGGGCTGCGCCAAGAGAGAGGGAGACTCGTGTCGTTGGCAGCCCCAAAACCCCCGCTATATATAGGGGAAGGGGAGGGGGCGCCGGCCCCCTAGATCCATCTAGAGGGGGGTGGCGGCCCCCTTAGGCTTTCCAACTGGGGGGGGGGGGGCGCCCGCCCCCCTGGGGGGCCGCGGCCCCCTAGGGTTTCCAACCCTAGGCGCCTTGGGCCCTTGGGGGCGCACCAGCCCACTAAGGGCTAGTTCCCACCCAACTACAGCCCATTAGGTCCTTCGGGGCAGGTGGACACTCCCGGTGGACCCCCGTAACCCCTTCGGTGGTCCCGGTACAATACTAATAGACCCTGAAACCTTTCCGGTGACTGAAACTGGACTTCCCATATATAAATCTTCACCTCCGGACAATTCCGGAACTCCTCGTGACGTCCGGGATCTCATCCGGGACTCCAAACAACATTCGGTAACCACGTACATCTATTCCCTATAACCCTAGCATCATCGAACCGTAAGTGTGTAGACCCTACGGGTTCGGGAACTATGCAGACATGACCGAGACATCTCTCCGGCCAATAACCAACAGCGGGATCTAGATACCATGTTGGCTCCCACATGTTCCACGATGATCTCATTGGATGAACCACGATGTCAAGGATTCAATCAATCCCGTATACGATTCCCTTTGTCTATCGATATAGCACTTGCCCGAGATTCGATCGTCGGTATACCGATACCTTGTTCAATCTCGTTGCGGCAAGTCTCTTTACTCGTTCCGTAACACATCATCCCGTGACCAACCCCTTAGTCACATTGAGCTCATTACGATGATGTCTTACCAATTGGGCCCAGAGATACCTCTCCGTCATACGGAGTGACAAATCCCAGTCTCGATTCGTGCCAATCCAACAGATACTTTCGGGGATACCCGTAGTGTACCTTTATAGCCACCCAGTTACGTTGTGACGTTTGGCACACCCAAAGTACCCTTACGGTATCCGGGAGTTGCACAATCTCATGGTTGATACGTCTCCAACGTATCTATAATTTTTGATTGCTCCATGCTATATTATCTACTGTTTTGGACATTATTGGGCTTTATTATCCACTTTTATAGTATTATTTTTGGGACTAACCTATTAACCGGAGGCCTAGCCCAGAATTGCTATTTTTTTGCTTGTTTTAGGGTTTCGAAGAAAAGGAATATCAAACGGAGTCCAAACGGAATGAAACCTTTGGGAACGTGATTTTCTCAATGAATAAGACCAGAGAGACTTGGACCCTACGTCAAGAAAAGAAACAGGAGGCCACAAGGTAGGGGGCGCGCCCACCCCCACCAGGCGCGCCTTCCACCCTCGTGGGCCCCCTGTTGCTCCACCGACGTACTCCTTCCTCCTATATATACCTACGTACCCCCAAACGATCAGATATGGAGCCAAAACCCTAATCCCACCACTGTAACTTTCTGTATCCATGAGATCCCATCTTGGGGCCTGTTCCGGAGCTCCGCCGGAGGGGGCATCGATCACGGAGGGCTTCTACATAAACACCATAGCCCCTCCGATGAAGTGTGAGTAGTTCACCTCAGACCTATGGGTCCATAGTTAGTAGCTAGATGGCTTCTTCTCTCTTTTTGGATCTCAATACAATGTTCTCCCCCTCTCTTGTGGAGATTTATTCGGTGTAATCTTCTTTTTGCGGTGTGTTTGTTGAGACCGATGAATTTTGGGTTTATGATCAAGTCTATCTATGAATAATATTTGAATCTTCTCTGAATTCTTTTATGTATGATTGGTTATCTTTGCAAGTCTCTTTGAATTATCAGTTTGGTTTGGCCTACTAGATTGATCTTTCTTGCAATGGTAGAAGTGCTTAGCTTTGGGTTCAATCTTGCGGTGTCCTTTCCCGGTGACAGTAAGGGCAGCAAGGCACGTATTGTATTGTTGCCATCGAGGATAATAAGATGGGTTTTTCTTCATATTGCATGAGTCTATCCCTCTACATCATGTTATCTTGCTTAAGGCATTACTCTGTTTTTAACTTAATACTCTAGATGCATGCTGGATAGCGGTTGATGAGTGGAGTAATAGTAGTAGATGCAGGCAGGAGTCGGTCTACTTGTCTCGGACTTGATGCCTATATACATGATCATACCTAGATATTCTCATAACTATGCTCAATTCTGTCAATTGCTCAACAGTAATTTGTTCACCCACCGTAGAATACTTATGCTCTCGAGAGAAGCCACTAGTGGAACCTATGGCCCCCGAGTCTATCTTTATCATATTGATCTCCTACTACTTAGTTATTTCCTTTGCTATTTACTTTGCCTTTATCTTACTTTGCATCTTTTATCATAAAAATACCAAAAAATTATCTTATCATATCTATCAGATCTCACTCTCGTAAGTGGCCTTATAGGGATTGACAACCCCTGTTTGCGTTGGTTGCGAGGATTTATTTGTTTTGTGCAGGTACGAGGGACTCGCGCGTAGCCTCCTACTGGATTGATACCTTGGTTCTCAAAAACTGAGGGAAATACTTACGCTACTTTGCTGCATCATCCCTTCCTCTTCGGGGAAAATCAACGCAGTGCTCAAGAGGTAGCAAGAAGGATTTCTGGCGCCGTTGCCGGGGAGGTCTACGGAAAAGTCAACATACCAAGTACCCAGCACATACCCTTATCTCCCACATTACATTATTTGCCATTTGCCTCTCGTTTTCCTCTCCCCCACTTCACCCTTGCCGTTTTATTTGCCCTCTCTCTCTATCCTCCCTCTCTATTTGCCTCTTTTTGTTCGCTTGCTTTTTGTTTGCTTGTGTGTTAGTTTGTTTGCTTGTCGTTATGGCTAGTCCCTTATCTTCTCCGTTGTCTCCCGAGAATGAAATTCTAAATTTTAAGCAAAGGGAGGGAGAAAATCTAAAAGATGCTTGGTATAGAATTTGCAATGCTCAAAATAGATCCACTAGGAAGCAATCTACTTCCGTTCTTATTCGCAATTTTTATGTAGTCATTACTCCTTGACACCGTTATGTTCTTGATACTATTACCGGAGGGAACTTTTTGGGTAGCCATACTTTTGATTCTTATAATGCTATGTTAGATTTATTTGGCTCACCCTGAGGGAGTCCTTGATTAGGGGGTCTCCGGACAGCCGGACTATCTCCATTGGCCGGACTGTTAGACTATGAAGATACAAGATTGAAGACTTCGTATCGTGTCCGGATGGGACTCTACTTAGCGTGGAAGGCAAGCTAGGCAATACGGATATGGATACCTCCTCCTTTGTAACCGACCTTGTGTAACCCTAACCCTCTCCGGTGTCTATATAAACCGAAGGGTTTTAGTCCGTAGGACAACAACCACAACATACAATCATACCATAGGCTAGCTTCTAGGGTTTAGCCTCTCTAATCTCGTGGTAGATCTACTCTTGTACTACCCATATCATCAATATCAATCAAGCAGGACGTAGGGTTTTACCTCCATCAAGAGGGCCCAAACCTGGGTAAAACATTGTGTCCCTTGCCTCCTGTTACCATACGGCCTAGACGCACAGTTTGGGACCCCCTACCCGAGATCCGCCGGTTTTGACACCGACATTGGTGCTTTCACTGAGAGTTCCTCTGTGTCGTCGCCGTTAGGCTTGATGGCTCCTACTATCATCGATAGCGATGCGGTCCAGGGTGAGACTTTTCTTCCTGGACAGATCTTCGTATTCGGCGTCTTTGCACCGCGGGCTAATTCGCTTGGCCATCTGGAGCAGATTGAAAGCTACGCCCCTGGCCATCAGGTCAGATTTGGAAGCTTAAACTACACAGCCGATATCCGTGGAGATTTGATCTTCGACAAATTCAAGCCTCTTCCTTGTGCGCCATGCGGTCATGATGAGCATGACATAGCTCTCCCATTGGACAGTGTTAAGGAGATCGCACTGGCAGCCGCTCCGACCCTCAATTCAGAGACAGCCGCACCTTCCGCGGACGGGTGGATGGACCCCGCCACAGAGGCCTTACCCTCAGGGGCGATCGAGCCGAACATCGACCTTGCCTTGCACGAAAGCCGTGTTGTTAAACTGTCGGATCCTTCTCCGGCCACGGACTCCGAACCGCCTGCTCCCGTTCCTATCGAATCCGATTGGGCGCCGATCATGGAGTTTACCTCCGCGGATATTTTTCAGCACTCGCCCTTTGGTAACATACTGAACTCATTAAGGTCTCTCTCCTTGTCAGGAGAATCCTGGCCGAACAATGTCCGGCAAGATCGGGATGCGGACGGCGAAGAAATTCGACGCCCACCCACCACCCACTTAATAGCCACTGTCGATGACTCAACCGACATGCTTGACTTCGACTCCGAAGACATCGATGGTATGGACGACGATGTGGGAGGCGAAGAGGAACCACCGCCCATAGGGCGCTGGACGTCCACCTCATCATATGACGTATACATGGTGGACACATCAAAAGAAGACGACGACGAGGAACAGAAGGACGCAACGAAGGCTCGTTCCCTCGAGAAGCAGTCAAAGCGGCGGCGTAAGCGCCGCCCCAAATCCCGCCTCGGCAGAAATAACGATCATACAGACCCAGTGTTGGAGCAGGGCAAACCACCGCCGGACCACGGCAATACGGAGAATCAAACTGAACAAACCAATTCTGCCAAAGATAATAGTCCGGATGACATAACGCCGGACAGGCACCCGGAGCAGCAGAATGCCCGTCAAAGGCTTGTTGCCACCGCGAGGAGTCTGAAAAAGCAGAAGCAAAGGCTCAAGGCTGCACAGGACACACTCCAAATCAGATGGAGTAAAGTACTCAACACAGCAGCGAGGTATGGTGGCAATCGCCCCACCAAGAGCTACCCAAAGCGGAAGTTGCTACCCGAATTCGATGAGGAGGCCCTAGATCCCCCACAACCAAAAATCAAAACGGCCACCTGGCCGGATAGACGACCTCACAGCCAACATGGAGCGGCAAACAACTCCACTCACAAGCCAATAAGCGATCCACACGAGGCCTCACACCAAAAGGACGGCGTAACCAGATCCATCTATGGACCACGCAAGCGCGCCCCAGCATATGATGCAACACAACAAGCATCAGAACAACGGAGTACACCCAGCTACAGGGGTGCCGCACACCCCCTATGTTTCACCGATGAGGTGTTAGACCATGAATTCCCAGAGGGATTCAAACCCGTAAACATAGAGTCATACGACGGAACAACAGACCCTGGGGTCTGGATTGAGGACTATATCCTTCATATCCATATGGCTCGAGGAGACGATCTCCACGCCATCAAGTACTTACCCCTCAAGCTCAAAGGACCAGCTCGGCACTGGCTTAAAAGCCTCCTCGAAAACTCCATTGAAAGCTGGGAAGAGCTCGAAAACGCCTTTCGGGCAAATTTTCAAGGGACTTATGTATGACCTCCGAACGCGGATGATTTGAGTCATATAACTCAACAGCCCGGAGAGTCAGCCCGAAAGCTTTGGAACAGGTTTCTTACTAAAAAGAACCAAATTGTCGACTGTCCGGACGCCGAAGCCTTGGCAGCTTTTAAGCATAGCGTCCATGACAAATGGCTGTCCAGACACCTCGGCCAAGAAAAGCCGAGAACAATGGCAGCATTAATAAGCCTCATGACCCGCTTTTGCGTGGGTGAGGATAGCTGGCTAACCAGATGCAGCACCAGTGACCCCAGTACATCCGAAGTTAGAGATGGAAACGGGAAATCACGGCGCAAGAGCAATAACAAATGCCGGAATAAAGAAGACATCACGAAGAGCACGGCAGTAAACGCCGGATTCAAAAGCTCTCGGCTAGGTCTGCAAAAGCCGCCCTCTAAAGGCGCCAGAGACGAACTGTCCAGCCTAAACAAAATTCTGGACCAAATATGTCAGATCCATAGCACCCCTAGTAAACCCGCTAATCATACCCACAGAAAATGTTGGGTCTTCAAGCAGTCCGGCAAGCTCAACGCCGTACACAAGGGGGAGGATACACCAAGCGAAGATGAGGATGAGCCTCTCAAGCAAGACACTGGGGAACAAAAGAAATTTCCACCAGAGGTCAAAACAGTAAATGTGTTACACGTGATCAAGGGGAGAAACAAAACGACACTCCCAGAAAAATATGCCCAAGGGCCTATCACCGCGGAGTCCTGCCACTGGTCATCTCAACCGATCACTTTCGACCATCATGATTACTCAGCAAGTATCCGGCCTGCAGGATGGGCTGCCCTGGTATTAGACCCAATAATTGACGGATACCACTTCACACGAGTCCTGATGGACGGTGGCAGCAGTCTAAACCTGATATACCAGGATACAATCTGCGAAATGGGGATAGACCCAACGAAAATTTGCCATAGCACACTACTGGAATCAGCTACTTTGCCATCTGCCAGCTCTTTGCCGTCAGCTAGCGGATGGCAAAGAAGCTCTTTGCCATCAGCTACCAAAAAGCAGACGACAAAGAACTGGCTGATGGCAAAGACCTAATTTGCCATCAGCCAGTTCTTTGCCGTCGGCTAGCAGACGGCAAAGATTCTTTGTCGTCGGCTAGCGGACGGCAAAGAGGGAGGGGCCCCACTGACGAGCTGCTAAAAAAAACCTAACGGCCCCCCCTCTTTGCCGTCCGCTAGCGGACGACAAAGAGCAAAAAGGCGGACGACAAAGGGGGGCGGACGGCAAAGAGGGAGGGCCCCACTAACGTTAACGGCTGCGCCCCACCAGCCCCTCTCTCTCTCTTTCTCTCCTCAGTTACTCGCCGCCGCCCCGTCGCCCCACCACCCCAGTGCCCCCCGCCCCGTCGCCCCACCACCCCGCCGCCGCCCCGGCGCCCTCCCGCCCCGTCGCCCCCGCCGCCCTGCCGTCTGGGCGCCGCCACGCCCCGGCGCCCCGGCACCCCCGCGCCCCGCCGCCCCGGCCGGGCCCGGCCCCGTCGCCACTGCTGCCCGGCGCCGCCGCCCCCTCCTCCGCCGCCCCAGGCCGCCCCGCCCCCCTCCTCCGCCGCCCCAGGCCGCCCCTGTTGGGGAACGTAGTAATTTCAAAATTTTCCTACGCACACTCAAGATCATGGTGATGCATAGCAACGAGAGGGGAGAGTGTGATCTACGTACCCTTGTAGATCGACAACGGAAGCGTTTGGTTGATGTAGTCGTACGTCTCCACGGCCCGACCGATCAAGCACCGAAACTACGACACCTCCGAGTTCTAGCACACGTTCAGCTCGATGATGATCCCCGGACTCCGATCCAGCAAAGTGTCGGGGAAGAGTTCCGTCAGCACGATGGCGTGGTGACGATCTTGATGTACTACTGTCGCAGGGCTTCGCCTAAGCACCGCTACAACATTATCGAGGACTATGGTGGCAGGGGGCGCCGCACACGGCTAAGAATATGATCACGTGGATCAACTTGTGTTCCTCTGGGGTGCCCCTGCCTCCGTATATAAAGGCTCAAGGGGGGGGTGCGGTTGGCCTAGGAGAGGCATGCCAGGAGGAGTCCTACTCCCTCCGGGAGTAGGATTCCCCCCCCCCCCCCCAATCCTAGTTGGAATAGGCTTCGCGGAGGGGGGAAAAGAGAAAGGGGGGCCGACCCCCTCTCCTTGTCCTATTCGGACCAAGGGAGGGGAGGGGCGCGCGGCCCATCTCAGGCTGCCTCTTCTCTTTTCCACTAAGGCCCACTAAGGCCCATATAGCTCTCGGGGGGTTCCGGTAACCTCCCGGTACTCCGGTAAAATCCCGATTTCACCCGGAACACTTCCGATATCCAAACATAGGCTTCCAATATATCAATCTTTATGTCTCGACCATTTCGAGACTCCTCGTCATGTCCGTGATCACATCTGGGACTCTGAACAACCTTCGGTACATCAAAACGTATAAACTCATAATATAACTGTCATCGAAACCTTAAGCGTGCGGACCCTACGGGTTCGAGAACAATGTAGACATGACCGAGACACGTCTCCGGTCAATAACCAATAGCGGGACCTGGATGCCCATATTGGCTCCTACATATTCTACGAAGATCTTTATCGGTCAGACCGCATAACAACATACGTTGTTCCCTTTGTCATCGGTATGTTACTTGCCCGAGATTCGATCGTCGGTATCCAATACCTAGTTCAATCTCGTTACCGGCAAGTCTCTTTACTCGTTCCGTAATACATCATCCTGCAACTAACTCATTAATTGCAATGCTTGCAAGGCTTAAGTGATGTGCATTACCGAGAGGGCCCAGAGATACCTCTCCGACGATCGGAGTGACAAATCCTAATCTCGAAATACGTCAACCCAACATGTACCTTTGGAGACACCTGTAGAGCACCTTTATAATCACCTAGTTATGTTGTGAAGTTTGTTAGCACACAAAGTGTTCCTCCGGCACACGGGAGTTACATAATCTCATAGTCATAGGAACATGTATAAGTCATGAAGAAAGCAATAGCAACATACTAAACGATCGGGTGCTAAGCTAATGGAATGGGTCATGTCAATCAGATCATTCAACTAATGATGTGATCCCGTTTAATCAAATGACAACTCTTTGTCCATGGTTAGGAAACATAACCATCTTTGATTAACGAGCTAGTCAAGTAGAGGCATACTAGTGACACTCTGTTTGTTTATGTATTCACACATGTATTATGTTTCCGGTTAATACAATTCTAGCATGAATAATAAACTTTTATCATGATATAAGGAAATAAATAATAACTTTATTATTGCCTCTAGGGCATATTTCCTTCAGTCTCCCACTTGCACTAGAGTCAGTAATCTAGATCACATCGCCATGTGATTTAACATCAATAGTTCACATCTTTATGTGATTGGTTCACATCTCCATGTGACTAACACCCAAAGGGTTTACTAGATTCAATAATCTAGTTCACATCGCTATGTGATTAAGACCCAAAAAGTGATCATGTTTTGCTTGTGAGAGAAGTTTAGTCAACGGGTCTGCCACATTCAAATCCGCATGTATTTTGCAAATTTCTATGTCAACAATGCTCTGCATGGAGCTACTCTAGCTAATTGCTCCCACTTTCAATATGTATCCAGATTGAGACTTAGAGTCATCTGGATCAGTGTCAAAACTTGCATCGATGTAACCCTTTACGACGAACCTTTTGTCACCTCGTTAATCGAGAAACATATCCTTATTCCAGTAAGGATAATTTTGACCGCTGTCCATTGATCTACTCCTAGATCACTATTGTACTCCCTCTCTTAACACAGTGTATGGTATACAATAGATCTGGTACACATCATGGCATACTTTATAGAACCTATGACTGAGGCATAGGGAATGACTTTCATTCTCTTTCTATCTTCTGCCATGGTCGGGCTTTGAGTCTTACTCAACTTCACACCTTGTAATACAGGCAAGAACTCTTTCTTTGACTGCTCCATTTTGAACTACTTCAAAATCTTGTCAAGGTATGTACTCATTGAAAAACCTTATCAAGCGTCTTGATCTATCTCTATAGATCTTGAAGCTCAATATGTAAGTAGCTTTATCGAAGTCTTTCTTTGAAAAACTCTTATTCAAGTACCCCTTTATGCTATCCAGAAATTCTATATCATTTCCAATCAGTAATATGTCATCCACATATAATATCAAAAATGCTACAAAGCTCCCACTCATTTTCTTGTAAATACAGGCTTCTCCGAAAGTCTGTATAAAACCAAATGCTTTGATCACACTATCAAAGCGTTTATTCCAACTCCGAGAGGCTTGCACCAGTCCACAGATGGATCGCTGGAGCTTGCACATTTTGTTAGTACCTTTCGGATTGACAAAACCTTCTGGTTGCATCATATACAACTCTTCTTTAATAAATCCATTAAGGAATGCAGTTTTGTTTATCCATTTGCCAGATTTCATAAAATGCGGCAATTACTAACATGAATCGGACAGACTCAAGCATAGATACGAGTGAGAAACTCTCATCGTAGTCAACACCTTGAACTTGTCGAAAACCTTTTGCGACAATTCTAGCTTTGTAGATAGTAACACTACTATCCGTGTTCGTCCTCCTCTTGAAGATCCATTTATTATCAATGGCTTGCCGATCCTCGGGCAAGTCCACCAAAGTCCACACTTTGTTCTCATACATGGATCCTATCTCAGATTTCATGGCCTCAAGCCATTTATCGGAATCTGGGCTCACCATCGCTTCTTCATAGTTCGTAGGTTCATCATGATCTAGCAGCATGATTTCCAGAACAGGATTACTGTACCACTCTGGCGCGGATCTCACTCTGGTTGATCTACGAGGTTCAGTAGTATCTTGTCCTGAAGTTTCATGACCATTATCATTAGCTTCCTCACTAATTGGTGTAGGTGTCGCAGAAACAGTTTTCTGTGATGTACTACTTTCTAATAAGGGAGCAGGTACAGTTACCTCATCAAGTTCTACTTTCCTCCCACTCACATCTTTCGAGAGAAACTCCTTCTCTAGAAAGGATCCATTCTTAGCAACGAATGTCTTGCCTTCGGATCTGTGATAGAAGGTGTACCCAACTGTCTCCTTTGGGTATCCTATGAAGACATATTTCTCCGATTTGAGTTTGAGCTTATCGAGATGAAACTTTTTCGCATAAGCATCGCAACTCCAAACTTTAAGAAACGACAGCTTAGGTTTCTTGCCAAACCATAGTTCACACGGTGTCGTCTCAATGGATTTAGATGGTGCCCTATTTAACGTGAATGCAGCTGTCTCTAGTGCATAACCCCAAAACGATAGTGGTAGATCGGTAAGAGACATCATAGATTGCACTATATCTAATAAAGTACGGTTATGACGTTCGGACACACCATTACACTATGGTGTTCCAGGTGGCGTGATTAGTGAAACTATTTTACATTGTTTTAATTGAAGGCCAAACTCGTAACTCAAATATTTTACCTCTGCGATCATATCGTAGAAACATTTATTTTCTTGTCACGATGATTTTCCACTTCACTCTGAAATTCTTTGAACTGTTCAAATGTTTCAGACTTATGTTTCATCAAGTAGATATACTCATATCTTCTCAAATCATCTATGAAGATTAGAAAATAATGATACTTGTCGCGAGCCTCAATATTCATCGGACCACATACATCAGTATGTATGATTTCCAACAAATCTGTTGCTCGCTCCATTGTTCCAAAGAACAGAGTCTTAGTCATCTTGCCCATGAGGCATGGTTCGTAAGCATCAACTGATTCATAATCAAGTGATTCCAAAAGTCCATCAGCATGGAGTTTCTTCATCCGCTTTACACCAATATGACCTAAACGGCAATGCCACAAATAAGTTGCACTATCATTATTAACTTTACATCTTTTGGTTTCAATATTATGATTATGTGTATCACTACGATCGAGATCCAATGAACTATTTTCATTGGGTGTGTAACCATATAAGGTTTTATTCATGTAAACAGAACAACAATTTATTCTCTTACTTAAATGAATAACCGTATTACAATAAACATGATCAAATCATATTCATGCTCAACGTAAACACCAAATAACACTTATTTAGGTTCAACACTAATCCCGAAATTATAGGGAGTGTGCGATGATGATCATATCAATCTTGGAACCACTTCCAACACACATCGTCACTTCACCCTTAACTAGTCTCTGTTTATTCTGCAACTCCCGTTTCGAGTTACTAATCTTAGCAACTGAACTAGTATCAAATACTGAGGGGTTGCTATAAACACTAGTAAAGTACACATCAATAACATGTATATCAAATATACTTATGTTCACTTTGCCATCCTTCTTATCCGCCAAATACTTGGGGCTGTTCCGCTTTCAGTGACCAGCCCCTTTGCAGTAGAAGCACTTAGTCTCAGGCTTAGGACCAGACTTGGGCTTCTTCACTTGAGCAGCAACTTGCTTGCCGTTCTTCTTGAAGTTCCCCTTCTTCCCTTTGCCCTTTTATTGAAACTAGTGGTCTTGTCTACCATCAACACTTGATGCTCTTTCTTGATTTCTACCTTCATCGATTTCATCATCATGAAAAGCTCGGGAGTCGTTTTCGTCATCCCTTGCATACTATAGTTCATCACGAAGTTCTACTAACTTGGTGATGGTGACTAGAGAATTCTGTCAATCACTATCTTATCTGGAAGATTAACTCCCACTTGATTCAAGCGATTGTAGTACCCAGATAATCTGAGCACATGCTCACTAGTTGAGCGATTCTCCTCCATCTTTTAGCTATAGAACTTGTTGGAAACTTCATATCTCTCAACTCGGGTATTTGCTTGAAATATTAACTTCAACTCCTGGAACATCTCATATGTTCCATGACGTTCAAAACGTCTTTGAAGTCCCGATTCTAAGCCGTTAAGCATGGTGCACTAAACTATCAAGTAGTCATCATACTGAGCTAGCCAAATGTTCATAACGTCTGCATCTGCTCCTGCAATAGGTCTGTCACCTAGCGGTACATCAAGGACATAATTCTTCTGTGCAGCAATGAGGATAAACCTCAGATCACGGATCCAATCCGCATCATTGCTACTAACATCTTTCAACACAATTTTCACTAGGAACATATCAAAATAAACACAGGGAAGCAACAACGCGAGCTATTGATCTATAACATAATTTGCAAAATACTACCAAGACTAAGTTCATGATAAATTTAAAGTTCAATTAATCATATTACTTAAGAACTCCCACTTAGAAAGACATCCCTCTAATCTTCTAAGTGATCACATGATCCAAATCAACTAAACCATGTCCGATCATCACGTGAGATGGAGTAGTTTCATTGGTGAACATCACTATGTTGATCATATCTACTATATGATTCACGCTCGACCTTTCGGTCTCCGTGTTCCGAGGCCATATCTGTATATGCTTGGCTCGTCAAGTATAACCTGAGTATTCTGCGTGTGCAACTATTTTGCACCCGTTGTATTTGAACGTAGAGCCTATCACACCCGATCATCACGTGGTGTCTCAGCACGAAGAACTTTCGCAACGGTGCATACTCAGGGAGAAAACTTCTTGATAATTTAGTGAGAGATCATCTTATAATGCTACCGTCAATCAAAGCAAGATAAGATACATAAAAGATAAACATCACATGCAATCAATATAAGTGATATGATATGGCCATCATCATCTTGTGCCTGTGATCTCCATCTCCGAAGCACCGTCATGATCACCATCGTCACCGGCGCGACACCTTGATCTCCATCGTAGCATCGTTGTCGTCTCACCAATCTTATGCTTCCACGACTATCGCTACCGCTTAGTGATAAAGTAAAGCATTACAACGCGATTGCATTGCATACAATAAAGCGACAACCATATGGCTCCTGCCAGTTGCCGATAACTCGGTTACAAAACATGATCATCTCATACAATAAAATTCAGCATCATGTCTTGACCATATCACATCACAACATGCCCTGCAAAAACAAGTTAGACGTCCTCTACTTTGTTGTTGCAAGTTTTACGTGGCTGCTACGGGCTTAAGAAAGAACCAACCTTACCTACGCATCAAAACCACAATGATAGTTTGTCAAGTTGGTGCTATTTTAACCTTCGCAAGGACCGGGCGTAGCCACACTTGGTTCAACTAAAGTTGGAGAAACTGTCACCCGCAAGCCACCTATGTGCAAAGCACGTCAGGAGAACCGGTCTCGCGTAAGCGTACGCGTAATGTCGGTCCGGGCCGCTTCGTCCAACAATACCGCCGAACCAAAGTATGACATGCTGGTAAGCAGTATGACTTATATCGCCCACAACTCACTTGTGTTCTACTCGTGCATATAACATCAACACATAAAACCTAGGCTCTGATACCACTGTTGGGGAACGTAGTAATTTCAAAATTTTCCTACGCACACTCAAGATCATGGTGATGCATAGCAATGAGAGGGGAGAGTGTGATCTACGTACCCTTGTAGATCGACAACGGAAGTGTTTGGTTGATGTAGTCGTACGTCTCCACGGCCCGACCGATCAAGCACCGAAACTACGGCACCTCCGAGTTCTAGCACACGTTCAGCTCGATGACGATCCCCGAACTCCGATCCAGCAAAGTGTCGGGGAAGAGTTCCGTCAGCACGACGGCGTGGTGACGATCTTGATGTACTACTGTCGCAGGGCTTTGCCTAAGCACCGCTACAATATTATCGAGGACTATGGTGGCAGGGGGCGCCGCACACGGCTAAGAATATGATCACGTGGATCAACTTGTGTTCCTCTGGGGTGCCCCTGCCTCCGTATATAAAGGCTCAAGGGGGGGTGTGGCCGGCCTAGGAGAGGCGCGCCAGGAGGAGTCCTACTCCCTCCGGGAGTAGGATTCCCCCCCCCCAATCCTAGTTGGAATAGGATTCACGGAGGGGGGAAAAGAGAAAGGGGGGGGCCCTCTCCTTGTCCTATTCGGACCAAGGGAGGGGAGGGGCGCGCGGCCCATCTCAGGCTGCCTCTTCTCTTTTCCACTAAGGCCCACTAAGGCCCATATAGCTCCCGGGGGTTCCGGTAACCTCCCGGTACTCCGGTAAAATCCCGACTTCACCCGGAACACTTCCGATATCCAAACATAGGCTTCCAATATATCAATCTTTATGTCTCGACCATTTCAAGACTCCTCGTCATGTCCGTGATCACATCCGGGACTCTGAACAACCTTCTGTACATCAAAACATATAAACTCATAATATAACTGTCATCGAAACCTTAAGCGTGCGGACCCTACGGGTTCGAGAACAATGTAGACATGACCGAGACACGTCTCCGGTCAATAACCAATAGCGGGACCTGGATGCCCATATTGGCTCCTACATATTCTACGAAGATCTTTATCGGTCAGACCGCATAACAACATACGTTGTTCCCTTTGTCATCGGTATGTTACTTGCCCGAGATTCGATCGTCGGTATCCAATACCTAGTTCAATCTCGTTACCGGCAAGTCTCTTTACTCGTTCCGTAATACATCATCCCACAACTAACTCATTAATTGCAATGCTTGCAAGGCTTAAGTGATGTGCATTACCGAGAGGGCCCAGAGATACCTCTCCGACGATCGGAGTGACAAATCCTAATCTCGAAATACATCAACCCAACATGTACCTTTGGAGACACCTGTAGAACACCTTTATAATCACCCAGTTACGCTGTGACGTTTGGTAGCACACAAAGTTTTCCTCCGGCACACGGGAGTTACATAATCTCATAGTCATAGGAACATGTATAAGTCATGAAGAAAGCAATAGCAACATACTAAACGATCGGGTGCTAAGCTAATGGAATGGGTCATGTCAATCAGATCATTCAACTAATGATGTGATCCTGTTTAATCAAATGACAACTCTTTGTCCATGGTTAGGAAACATAACCATCTTTGATTAACGAGCTAGTCAAGTAGAGGCATACTAGTGACACTCTGTTTGTCTATGTATTCACACATGTATTATGTTTCCGGTTAATACAATTCTAGCATGAATAATAAACTTTTATCATGATATAAGGAAATAAATAATAACTTTATTATTGCCTCTAGGGCATATTTCCTTCAGCCCCGCCCCCCTCCTCCACCCAGGTGAGCTCTCTGCCTCCTTTTTTTTCCTTTTTCTGTTTTTTTAGTTTTAGGTTTATGTTTAGTTTAGATTTAGTTTTAGTTTTAGTTTTAGGATTAGTTTTTGGTTTATAGGTTTAGTTTTAGTTTAGTTTTAGGTTTAGATTTAGTTTTTTCCTTTTTCTGTTTTTTTAGTTTTAGGTTTAGGTTTAGTTTAGTTTTAGGAAAGAAGAAGAAGAGAAAAAGAGGAGAGGAGAAGAAGAAGAAGAGGAGGAGAAGAAGAAAAAAGAAGAAGAGGAAGAAGAAGAAGAGAAAAGAGGAGAGGAGGAGAAGAAGAAGAGGAAAAAGGAAAGGAGGAGGAAGAAGAAGAAGAAGAAGAAGGAAAAAAAGGAAGAAAAGGAAGAAGAGGAAGAAGAAGAAAAGGAAAAAAACCCGACCCGACACGGTACCCAGACCCCGACCCGGCACCCCGACACGACACCCCGACCCCGAGACCCCGACCCCGACACCCCGACCCCGAGACCCCGACCCCGACACCCCGACCCCGACCCCGACCCCGACACCCCGACCCCGAGCCTGACCCGACACCCCGACCCCGACACCCCGACCCCGACCCCCCGAGCCTGACCCGACACCCCGACCCCGAGCCTGACCCGACACCCTGACCCCGACACCACACCCCGACCCCGAAACAACACCCTGACACCGACACGGCACTACCCCGACATCGACACGACACCCCGACCCCCCGACCCCGAAACAGCACCCCGACCCCGACACGGCACCTCGACACCGACAGGACACCCCGACCCCCGACACCTCCCGAAAAGGTGTTCTTTGGCCTTCTAGAGGCCGACGGGGTCATATATTTGTGAATTATTAGTTAGGTCATATATTTTTCGATTTTGTTATGAAAAACATCATATATGATTGTGTTGATCGTGTAGTTTTAAATGTGCAGTTGTTTCATCACTGCGAGGTTTGGTGTTCGACGACCTCGCCGTGCGTTTGACGAGCTCAGCCCCTTCGTTCGTGGGTGAGCACAAATGACAAGTCCTCCTCCCCCATTAATTATTTGATCTATTCCGATGAAACTTGATAGCTAGCTATATATGTGTCTTGAATCATCAGTATGCGTAACCAATATGTGTCTCCCGTTCGAAAGCGTCATAGTTATAAATATGCATGCATTTGCATATTTATAACCTTGATTCTTTCGAATTGTCCAACGCTATCCATGGACAGCCCGAGTATGTGTAGATTGGGTTTGTTTTCCCATATGCTTTGCTCCGGATCCGATGCATAAATTTCGTCAGTGCCTCCCCTGTTGTTCTCCGGGTACACATCCTCTCTGTTTATTGCAGAGACGTGTATCAGGAGAACAGCGGGGAGGTGCTGCCGAAATTTTGCATCGGATCCGGAGCATAGCGTGGGAAAATGAACCCAATCTACACATACACGGGTGGGATTAGGACCTATCATTACCTATTAGAGTGTAGGTTGCATGGACGTAATAAAATTGACAAAGTAGATCAACTGATGAATATATACATGGTGAATTACATATATAATTGTTGTGTGTCCAGTAGCTCTGAAAGTCAAGATGAGTGACCGTGCGTGGATGTATACCGGTCACACTGGTCAGAACAAATGGAGCGGTGAATGGTTCACAAAAACCAAGGGGTTTGTGCAAGCCGCATTTGCAAATGGCCAAAAGAAAACCTGGTGCCCCTATTTCCGGTGCGGCAATTGGGAAAAGAAGACAGAGGCTGAAATGGGCAAACACCTGCAGAAGAGTGGTTTTACGCACGATTATATGGTGTGGACATTTCATGGTGAGTCTGCCCAACGTGACCGAGCTGAGGTGGATCATCGTCGCACCGACGAGCATGGTACCGGGATGGAAAACATGGTGCAAGACTATGATGATGCTCGGGATTCGAACGAGGAGATGGAGGAATCTGCAAAGGCCTTCAATGAAATGTTGGAGTCTTCAAAATGTCCGCTCCACGAGCACACTGAGCTTTGTCAGTTGGATGCCATCTCACAAGTAATGGCTCTGAAGGCTCAGTTCAACTTGGGCAGAGAATGCTATGACGCAATTATGACAGTATTTGGATGCTTTCTACCCAAAGGCCATGTAATGCCTGCAAACCTATACCAGTCGAACAAAATCCTCCGTGCACTGAAGATGCCCTATGAGAAGATACATGCCTGTGAGAAAGGATGTGCCTTATTTAGGCTTGACTATGCGGACTTGAACTATTGTCCCATTTGCAAGTCTTCCTAGTATATTGTGGTAGACAACGGTATGGGTGAGAAGACACAGACCAAAATCCCCGTTAGTGTTCTTCGGTATATGCCAATCGTACCAAGACTTCAACGTCTTTTCATGGTCGAAGAGACGGCCAAACAGATGACATGGCACAAAACAGGCAAAAGAACCGAACTAGATGCAGATGGGAATCTGATGATGGTACACACATCGGATGGTGTTGCGTGGAAAAAGTTTGATGAATTACATGCTGACAAAGCGGCAGATCCGAGGCATCCTCGAGTCGGCATCAGCACAGATGGGTTCAGTGTGTTTGGTATGACGGCAGCCCAATACAGTTGTTGGCCCGTATTTGTCTTTCCACTCAATCTCCCCCTCGGACAGATTATGCAAAGAAAGAACATTTTCCTGACGTTGATAATTCCAGGACCCAACTATCCGGGGAAAAATATGAATGTGTACATGCAGCCGCTTAAGGACGAATTGCAAGAAGCCTGGGATAATGGGTTCAAGACATACGACGCCTTTAGCAAACGAAACTTCATAATGCGTGTCTGGTACATATACTCGACGCATGACTTGCCGACGTATGCGCTATTCGTTGGCTGGTGTGTGCATGGAAGGTTCCCGTGCCCCGCATGCAAGGGAGCTCTTGAGTTTTGTTGGCTTCAGGCCGGTCGCAAGTTTTCTTGCTTCGACATGCATAGACAGTTCCTGGATCCTCGCCATAAGTTCAGGAAAGACAAGAAGAACTTCATCAGGGGTAGAGTTGTCAAAAACTCTGCACCACCTGCATTGACAGGCCAACAGACCCTGGATCAGTTAAACGCTCTCGAGCCAGATCCACAACGTCCAGGGTACTTCAAGGGGTATAATACTAAGCACGCGTGGACTCACAAAACATGCTTATGGGATCTGCCTTACTTCAAAGACCTCCTTTGCCCACACAACATCGACGTGATGCACACTGATAAGAATATCGCCGAGGCACTTTTTGGTACATTGTTCGGCATAGATGGGAAGTCAAAGGATAATACTAAGGCTAGAGTCGATCTGGAGGCGCTATGTGATAGGCCGTTACAAAACATGAAAGAACCGAAAGGAAAGCAGAACTGGACGAAGCCAAAGGCATGGTTCAATCTTGGAAGGCCAGCTATGAGGGAAATTCTCTTGTGGGTGCAACAATAGTTGATGTTCCCCGATGGGTATGCAGCGAATCTAAAGAGGGGAGCGAATCTTGATAAACTGAAGATATTTGGTCTCAAGAGTCATGATTGGCACATATGGATTGAGCGGGTAATGTCGGTGATGTTGCATGGCTTCATCCCTGAGGATGAATGGCTAGTACTGGTAGAACTCAGCTATTTCTTCCGTGTTCTTTGTGCGAAAGAACTATCGCCTGGCGTGCTATAAGAAATGGAAGAGTTGGCGCCGGAGTTGATCTACAAGTTAGAGAAGATCTTTCCACCGGGTTTCTTTAATACAATGCAGCATTTGATTTTGCATCTCCCGACCGAGGCAAGATTGGGGGGGCCCGTGCAAAATCGTTGGTGCTACCCAACTGAGAGGATGCAGAAGACGCTTCGAGAAAAATGTAAAAATAAACGTAGAATTGAAGCATCGATGGCTGAGGCATTCATCACAGAGGAGGCGACAAACTTCGTAACAGCGCACTATGAAGCCAAAAATCATCATTTGCATAATCCGAAGCCTCGGTACAATGCTGACAAGCCTAAAAAGGGTGGATCCAACCTCAGCCTATTCAAAGGGAATCTCGCACCAGCTAGTGTTTCACATCCAGTATCTTTGGATAACGAAGAATGGCGGACCATTTCGTTGTATATCTTCAACAACCTGATAGAAGTGCGGCCGTACATCGAGTAAGTTCTCGGTACATTGTTTCGCAACTTCTATTTCCTTTGAACTGCTCTTATTCCTGGATATGTCATACAGTCGATACGTCGCCATATTCTCGTATGGAGCGGAGATCCAAAAGGATTCCGTCGAAGAGTATGAGCTTCTCGCAAAGCAAGGAGGCGGCTATCCCGGTTTCATCTCTTGGTTCAAACAAACGGTAATTTCTATTAGACAATTTCATTTCATTCTCTAATTTGTGCATAATGCAACAATCCTTTCATATTAAACTTGTAGGCTAATTCAGAGTCTATGGACGCCGAATTGAGACAAGTCGCTAATGGTTTTGACTATAAGGTCCGTTCATTTGACAAGTACGACATCAACGGGTATCGCTTTCGTACCTATGGCAAAGAGCTATCTATGGCCGACCGAAAGTCTACAAATTGTTGTGTATATGCTATCGGCGAAGGAGGTACCGAGTATTATGGGAGAGTTGAAGCAATTTATGAACTTCTGTTCTATGGTGAAAACCCACCGAATGTCGTAGTCTTCAAATGTTATTGGTTTCAGCCGAAGGAGACTAGAAGGACTCATGAACATATAGGGCTAGTTGAAATCAACCAAAGCACCCATTTAGATGTTCCTGATGTCTATATTACGGCTCAACAGGCGACCCAAGTATTCTATCTACCGTGGGCCTGCCAAACTAATCCAAATCTGAAAGGTTGGGATGTCGTTTATGAAGTGCCGCCACGTGCTAGACTTTCTCCCCCAAAGGAAGAGGATTATGAACCTCACATTAACCCAGGCACATATGAAGGAGAATTCTTCCAAGAGACACGTATTTCCAAAAAGCGTTTCAAGAACCGCTATACTTCACCCCAAAACATTGAAGTAGACAGCGACAATGAATCCGACATCACCCCAGAGGAGGAACAAGAAGAGCCAGAACAAGAAGAGGTTACTGCTGCGGATGACCTGTCAATGCTTGACCGATTACGTCAAGGTGGCCTTGCACATGTTGATGCCAATGAACCCTATGAGCCCATCATTGATTATAGCGATGATGATGATTATGCATTTATTGATGATACTGATCGAGATTATTAGTAGTGTCGGGTATTCAATTTTTTTATGCTGTACTTGATGATGATACACTTAAGTGATATACATATTATTATTCATGTCGGTACTTTTTTTATGTTGTACTAATTTCATTTATTCTTTGTCATGGCAGGTGTTGAAAGATGGTGGGCGCTGGTCGGGAGCGCGCCGAGGCCCCTTCTTCGTCGGCGCGTGGTGCGAGGTCTTCCATTCCACACGCACCTCTCCGCCGAGCGTTGCTGGACAGTATGGCGACACCGCCGGGCCCTTCTTCGTCGACCGCGGTGCCCAGCAGGGGACGAGGTAAGAAGAAGAGAGGAGGTGGAGCACGTGGTCGCGGGAGAGGAGGTAGGGTGACTCTTACGGCGCCTTCCTCGCTGCCGCCCCCAGCTGTTTCACCCGAGCACGTGACTGCTAGGGTGGACTCGTCTGAGGAGGAGGCTGCACGAACTCCGGTCCACGAGCCTCCGGTCCACGGGTATTCGGCCCACGAGCCTCGGGTCGACGGGCCTTCGACCCACGAGACTTGGGCCCACGAGACCTCGGAGGAGCACACGTCTGGATGGGGTACCTGGTCGGGTCAGCCTGAGGAGCCGAGTGGCCACGCTGATGATGTCGGGGAGCCGAGTGGCCATGCTGATGATGGCGGGGAGCCAACTGATGAGGAGGGGGAGGAGGGGGCAACGTCTACCAGCGTGGTGCTACACGGCTCCCGTCCGTGCCGGCGACCCGCGAGCAGAGGTGGTTGATTTTCCCTGATGGGGAGAGGTAAGTGCATTTAATCTTTTTGTACCTTCTGCATTCACATTTCTTCAAATACTGATGTGTTGGCCTTGTCATGCTGCAGGGGTTGGGACCACCATGAAAGTGTCCGCCGGCCCAACTCCGTCCTTGGAGTTCTGATTCAGCAAAACTTCCCGGGGTTTGTCATGTTGCCTGGTGAGGGTCGGCTTCCAGAGGTTGGATTGACTTGGGAGCACTACTTGGCTGCACCGGCCCCGCCGGGTGAGATTATCGACGGTGCCTTGTGCAAGACGAGGGCAGACGTCGTGATCAGAAAGTTCTGGGTAATTGCTCCTTTACACAATTAAAAATCTTCAACTAGATAGTTATTAATTGTACTAATCAATATTGTCTCATTTGATTGCAGACATTCTACAGGTGTGAGGAGGGATACGAGGAGGAGGCGGATCATGTTATCCACAAGGAGTGCAAGCGCCTACTTCAGAACTTACGGCATGAGGTTCAGGTGCAGGCTGTTCGATACTACTACGCCGGGCGTGGTATCAAGAAGCCCAAGCAGGAGTGCCACGATAAGTTCTTGAGTAAGGAGAAGTACATGAAGGTAATTCTTAAGGCCTTGTACTTACTTCCTTCATTTAGTAATTCATAGCCGTAGCGCTCAAGTTTCTATTTGCTAACTTAGGCCCCTCCGAGATGGTGTGCGGATCGGATGGATTGCTGGGAGGTGTTGGTCAATGCGTGGTGCTCAAAAGAATGGCTGGCCACCCACAAAGAGGCCAAGGACAAACGTGCCCAAATGGAAGGTGTGCCACACCACCAAGGCAGCTCCAACTTATTTCAGTACGGGCGGAACTGGGTATGTGGTTTGCTTCATGATTCATGCAATTCATTCATCATGCTAGCTTTAGCCCTTTAATTACTAATTTACTTTGTTTCTCTCTTTCAGGCACGCTACAATAAGGCGGATAAGGTGCCAGAGGTGTACGACCTGTATGCCATGGCCCACACTGGCCCTTACAAGAAAGTCAAGGCATTCTCTGCGTCTGACCTCGATGATCCAAAGAACTTCACCAACATCTCCGCCCACGACAAGCTTGTGCAATATAGAGATCAGGGGAAGGCGAGGAAAGGGGAGGACTTTAACCCGAGCCAGGGTCCCATTGATACAGAGCTGCTGATGATATCTGGTGGCAGGAGGTCCCATGGCTCCATAGCCATGGGATATGGACTTATCCGTTGTCCTAGCACTCTCCCGGAGATCAAGGCGCGCCAGTCGAGCTCCGCTCCTGAGATAAGGCCTCGTGAACGGCCAGTCCAACTCGCCTTCAAGGTTAGTTATACGTACTCAGCTATCTTTCTCCATTACATTGTGTGTGCTTCCATCAATGATTACAAATGGTCATGTGAGTGGTGTTGCAGGCTGCTATACAGAGTGAGAGAGATAGAACGGAGAAACTTCTGGCGGAGGCGGCGGAGAGGCAGCGGGAGTTGGAGGATAAGACGACAAATATGTTGGAGCAGGAGAGGGCACGGAATGACATGCAGCAAGGGCCATGTACGAGCTCCTTGTGGTAAGTTTCTTCTGCAGATTACTTGCTAGTCTTAACATTTGGGTCTCATTACTAACTAGTATGACTCTGTTGTGAAAACCAAATGTCCAGTCTGTGTGCGAGAAGTCCGGTCAAACCGCTCTGCCGATGCCAATGATTACTCCTGGGAGCACGGTGAGTTTAATTTGAATGGACATTACTTGCTAGTCTTAACATTTGAGTGTCATAATGCTAACGAGACATTGGAAATGATCTTTGGTGCAGCTTAACTCCCGAGACGCATCGCACGATCCTTCTCCAGCTACCGGCACGAGCCAGCCCGCTCCTTCTCCAGCTATCGGCGCGAGCCATCCCGCTCCTACACCTCCGTGATCACGGTAAGTTTCTCTAGTGTTTTGCTTAACAAATGCATAAAGACCTAGACTTAGCTTTATTTCCTCCAATATGCTTACCATAATGACCTAGAGTTAGCTTCTTTTCCTCCAAAATGACTTAATAAGCTTACTGACCTCATAAACCATCCATTCTACCTAAGTTAGCTCTAAAATGACTCATTTTACCTTAGTTAGCTTACAAGTGATCCAATTTATCCAAGTTAGCTCTAAAATGACCCATTTTACGTAGATTAGCTCCTAAATGATCCATTTTACCTACATTAGCTTTAAAATGACCCATTTCACCTAGGTTAGCTCCAAAATGACCCATTTCACCTAGGTTAGCTCCAAAATGACCCATTTCACCTAAGTTAGCTCAAAAACGATCCATTTTACCTTAGTTAGCTCAAAAGCGTGGCATTTCACCTTAGTTAGCTCATAAACGACCCATTTCAACTAAGTTAGCTCCAAAAATGATCAATTTCACCTAGGTTAGCTCATAAACGACCCATTTCACCTAGGTTACCTCATAAATGACCCATTTGACCTAGGTTAGCTCATAAATGACCCATTTCACCTAGGTTAGCTCATAAACAACCTATTTCACCTAGGTTAGCTCATAAATGACCCATTTCACCTAGGTTTGCTCATAAACGACTCATTTCACCTAACTTAGCTCATAAACGACCCATTTCATCTAGGTTTGCTCATAAACGACTCATTTCACCTAGGTTTGCTCATCAACGACCCATTTCACCTAGGTTTGCTCATAAACGACCCATTTCACCTAACTTAGCTCCAAAATGATCCATTTCACCTAGGATAGCTCATAAACTACCCATTTCACCTAGGTTAGATCATAAACGATACATTTCACCTAAGTTAGCTAATATATGGCATATACTTCTTCTTCTAGTCTTCTTCTTCTATTCTTTTTCTTCTAGTCTAATTCTTCTTCTAGTCTTCTTTTTCTAACTTTCTTATTTGTCATTTTGCAGGTTTCATTCACTTCACGGAAGCCAGCTTCCTATGATGGATTGCTTGCTTTTTCCTGTTTTTTCCTTTGATGCACTTCTTGTATTCTGCTCGCTTGCTATGATGAAACTTTGCATATTGTAATATGTATGGATCGACGGAACTATGTGCAACCTACTATGTATGGATGGATGGATATATATGTGCTGGATATTTATTATGTTGGATATATATGTGCTGGATATTTATGTGATGGATATATATGTGCTGTGAAATATTTGTTGTGATAATTGTTGGATATAAGAAAAACAGAACAAAAAAGAGGCAGTGCAGGCTCTTTGCCGTCCGCGGCAGACGGCAAAGACCCCTTTGCCGTCGGTGGCAGACGGCAAAGGGGGCACGTGGCGCCCACCTGTGCTTCCTGGGGATGGACCATTTGGCCAATTTGCCTACCGTGGCGGACGGCAAAGCCAAGCTGATGGCAAAGACTTTGCCTTTGCCGTCTGCCGGGCGGACGGCAAAAAAGAGCGGGCGCTGACGTATAGCTGACGTCGTCTAGCGGACGGCAAAGAGGCGCTCAAATTTGTCGTCCGCTGGCGGATGGCAAAGGCCGCCGTTAGCCGCCTAATGGAGTAACGCTGGCGGACGTGCAACATTTTGCCGTCCCCCCTCTTTGCCGTCAGCCGCTATAGGCAAAGGGCTCTTTGCCGTCCGCCATAAAAAGCAGACGGCAAAGGACCTGTTTGCCGACCCTATCTTTGCCGTCACTGTTTGCCGTCCGCCGCGGACGGCAAAGTGCTTTGCCGTCAGCCGTCCCTGCCTTTGCCGTCCGCCATGGCAGACGGCAAAGTACTGGATTCCTGTAGTGGCAATACTACCTTTAAAGGAGTAACGCCAGGCCCAGGGGCTCATTGCACGGGCTCCCTGCTACTAAAGGTTACATTCGGCTTCCCCGATAACTTCCGTGGTGAACATTTAACCTTCCACATCGCTCCGTTCCAAAGTGGCTATCAAGCACTACTTGGACGCGAAGCTTTCACTCACTTTAATGCAATACCGCATTACGCTTCCCTCATGCTCAAGATGCCCGGTCCACGTGGCATCATTACAGTGAATGGAAGTATTGAGCGATCTTTGCGCACCGAAGAGAGTGCGGCTGCCTTGGCAGTCGCACACTAAAAACGGCCTCACCAACTAATGCATTTAACAGGTCGTCAAGACCACGGACACGGTTAGACGAGTCTGGCGCAGCTATATGTAATTCATACCGGTCACACCCCTATTACAATTACAAGGGGCTCAACGCGCGCAGACAAGTGGCAATTTTTACTCATCTTGAATTATACATGGTTTCTTTAAAAACTATCTTTTTGCACGACAACTTTTTCACCTAAGTTCCTCTCTTTTACAGATGATCATCGTGCTACACCCGTCCAGGATACGGCACAACGGAGACACAGGCGCAGACGTGCAGCAGGGACCCGTTCCAAGGATTCTTTTTAGATTAAGACCCTGCGTAAACCTTTTTTACTGTCTCTTATTGATACACATCCACCGAATTCTCAGCACAATTGAGAAGGATGCTGACGTCTTGGCATGTGGCCACGTCAGAATAATGCACGTACCTGGACACAAGGGGATTCTTATAAAGGGCACTATTTAGGCCCGGTTTATACCATAAAGACCGAACACCTTAGGGAGTGTTCGGCGTCACGAGTTTGGCCTTATATGCATCAGCTCCGAATCATTGTCTTTGGTCAAATGTTGGGTTTGCCCGGCTCCTGTGTTTTGGTGCCTTACGTTCTGCTTTATCGGCTAAGGCAGCACCAAGAGAACTACTGCGATTGTGCCCTGGTTCATCCGGACGAGCACCTCAGTAGAGAAAGCCGAAAACTGACTGTCATGATATAGCGTGAGACTGGTCAACCACTCGATGACCTATCGGAATGTTAGAATTCCTCCGCCTTAACGAAGGGCCGTTTTCTGGCCAGGCATGTACGCACCCCGAGATCGGGAGAGTGCGGAGCCACCAGGGGCTATCTAGTAGCCCCACTGTCAAACTCCTATGGCTAAGTGAAAGTGTTAAAGCATTATAGTCCAGTTGCCTCGTTCGCTGCGCTATCACCTCCTTAATAGAACCAAGACGTTGGGTTAAGTGTGAACACGTGTTTTTTGCGAACACCTCCGCATTATATGCGTGGGGGTTGAAGCCGACGACTGCAATCTTTCAGGTTATACACATGTATACATAAACGGCCGCACAGGAGGCATCATACTACTTTCAGGCAAAAGTATAAACATAGCCTTATAAAATTTCATAAAAGCATTGTGTTCACCATGAGAATACATATCACTCAAACATAATATTCTTCGAGCATTGGGCCTCTATCAAACGAGCACCCTCGAGAACCTCCTCGAAATAGTGCTCGGCAGCCACTCGGCCTATGGCCGAACCCTGCGCCGCAACAGTAGTAGCGTCCATCTCCGCCCAGTATGCTTTAAACACGGGCAAGGGCCATCCGCGAGCCTTCTATGCACGCCGACCTCTTCATCCCATTAATGCGCGACACCGCACCAAGGAACCGCTGCACTGAACTGAAATAGCTATTCGGCTTTGGCTTTTCCGGCCATAGCTGATCCACGATAGACCTCATGGCGAGTCCGGACAACCTATTTAGTTCAGCCCATTCGGCTAGCTGATCAGTCAATGGAAGCAGACGCTCTGGAACGTTGAATTGCGACCAGAACAGCTTGTCCACTTCATGATTTGTTTGACCTTGGAAGTATTTGGCCGCATTGGCAGCGCTCGCCGCCAAGTCCATATACGCATCTGCTGAACTCCACAGCCAATCCAGATGGGCATACCGTGGATCTCCGAACTTCCTCCATAGCATGAAGGGCTTCCCAGCCGCAATATCCCTGGCTTCCCGCAGCTCCTCCTTCTTCGCTCTCATAGCAGAGCGGGTGTCTTTGTCCGCCATAGTGTCCTTCTCAAGGTCTGTTGCCTTCGCTCGGTTTTCTTTTTCAAGGAGCCGGCAATGGTCGGCAGTGTCTTTTAATTCTACGGCCATCTTGGCCATCTTCTCTTGGCTCTCGCAATGTGCGGCCTTCTCTGCTTTCAACTCTTCGGCCGCCTTCAAAGCAGCCGCATTACTAATCCTCGCTTGTTCCTTGGCTCGGGCAAGTTCTGCCCGCAAGGTTTCCACGGTGGCAGCTCCATCTGCAGTCACAACATATTAAAGATATTGGCATCATGCTGCTCTTACTATGTGGCGTTCACCAGATAATAACACTTACCCTGTGCCTCGTCAAGCCTCTTGTTAACAAGCTCGATGTCGGCGTCTGCCGCATCCAGTTGCCGTTTTAATTCGGCAAACTCACTAGTCCGGCTAGCCACCGGAGCTTCCACCACCTGCACATAAGGGCAGTCTGGTTATTGCCTGGGACTATGATCCTCTGTTCACCGCCGTTCTCGATGACAACCAGAGTCTCAGGGGCTACTATCTACACAGGGCACACCTAACAAGTGCGGTACTATCACATATTATCTCACGTACCTCAAAGCCTGTCAGTAGACTCATAAAGGCTTCATGTAATCCACTTTCGGTGGACGAAATTCTCTCCATCACCATACCCATCAGCGTACGGTGTTCTTCTGAGATGGCCGCTCGCCCCACCAGCTCCCTCAGAACGTCCGACCGCATACCAGACGGTGCCGGACTCTTTTGTTTGCTCTCTTCGGGAGCCGGACGCTGGGGACTTTGGGGGTCTATGGGATTATCTTATGGCCTCACCGGATCCGAAGAGGCCCTCCGTGACGACACTTCGGGGTCGCCCGCTTCTTGAGCGGAGGAATCCGGGGGAGGCGTTTCGCTCTCCATCATCTCTGGAAGAAGATCCCCCGAAGACGAGCTCAGCTGAGAGGGGCTAAGGCCCGAACTGCAAGATATATGCGGTGGTTATTTTCTCAGAAAAAGATAGTATACCTTCACTATTAAAGTATTTTGGATCACTTACGACTCGTTGGAGGGCTGATCCCCCCGCGGACTTTGTGCGGCAAAAGCACCCTGTAACACCCCGGATGTAACTTACCCAATTTGTACTCCAACTCTTGCCGTTTCCGGCGTTAAGTTATTTTATTTTCTCGGGTTCGGGTCTTTGTCTCCGTGTGTTGTTATTGTTGTCATGCATCTCATATCATGTCATCATGTGCATTGCATTTGCATACGTGTTCATCTCATGCATTCGAGCATTTTTCCCGTTGTCCCTTTTGCATTCCAGCGCTTCGTTCTCCTCCGGTGGTCATTTCTAGCTTTCTTTCGTGTGTGGGGATTAAACATTTCCGGATTGGACCGAGACTTTCCAAGCGGCCTTGGTTTACTACATGTAGACCGCCTGTCAAGTTTCGTACCATTTGGACTTCGTTTGATACTCCAACGGTTAACCGAGGGACCGAAAAGGCCTCGTGTGTGTTGCAGCCCAACACCCTTCCATTTTGGCCCAAAACCCACCTAAACCTTCTCCATCGTCTAGAGCGTTCGATCACGATCGCGTGGCCGAAAACCGCACCTCATTTGGACACTCCTAGCTCCCTCTACCTCTATTTAAAGACCCCCATTCCAAATCTCGGATCCCCTTCCTCGAACCCTAGAAATCCACCTCGCGCCGGCCGGACACGTCCGTCCCCAGCCGGACACGTCCGCCGCCCCACCCGGGCCAATCCCGCGCTGCCATGTGGCTCGGGCGCCCCACTTCGCCGCGGCGACCGACGCGGGCCCGCAGGCCCAACGCCGGCCCTCTCCGCCGCCCGAGCGGGCCTCTCCACCGCGCGCGCCTCGCGCCCTTCTTCTCCGCGACCGACGCCGAGCCCCGCCGCTGTCTCCAACAACTCCGGCCTCTTCCTCCCCTCGCACCGACAAGCCCCACCAACTCCGGCGACTCCCCGGTGAACAGTGCTCCGGCGTGCCTCGGTTCCCATGCGCCGATCTGGATCCGGATCCGATGAACAGTAAACCCTAGGTTGATTTTTTTCACTAAGTCCCCGGGATTTCCCAGATCCAAGTGCCCATGTTCATAGCATCGTATCTCCTCATCCGTAGCTCCGATTTGGGCATATAGCATATCAAAATGTTCGTCTCAGAGAGTACATCATTTCATTCTATTGCATCATTTTCATTCCATTGCATCATTCTCATTTGAGTTCATCTTGATGCCCGAAATGCTGTTAGAAGAGGGCTACTTGAGATATTTGTCAGATCTGCTACTCCATTTAGAGATTTGTCATTTTTGCCATGATTATTGTGTGCATGATATGCCCTGATGCTCTACATATGTTTTGTTAAGGGTTTTGTCATCTTTCAAGAGGTGCAACCCATGTATTTTTGTGATGTGTGTGGTGACTAGCACAAGCTTGCCAAGTGAGGCACTTGGTAATTCTGATTTCAGGGACTTAGCAATTCCACTAAGTCCTTGAGCTGTTTATCTCATGTTGTCATATATTCACGTTGTTTCCGAGTGATCCGTGCCTCTTTTGAGGATGATCAGTAAGGATGTTTTGTTAATCTGGTAGTGCTCTATCCATCCATGTCTTTGTTTGCAATTATGGAGCACCCTAGCTTGAGTCAATCGAGCTCTACTTTTGCTACTTCGTGAATCTGGGCAGATTGTGAACTTGTTTGCAATTTTGCCGGTGATGTTGTAGTTGATCCGTGCATGCTATGCTATTGTTCTTGCCATGTCTAGCTTGCATTTTGTGTGTTCTTGATAGATGTATGCTTAGATTTTCATGACTTGCACCGTAGTGAGTGCATCGAGCTCGTAAACATGCCTACTTGAGTTATGTTTCAGCATGTGCCAGTTTTCACTAAGTCTGAAAACTGATTATGCTTTTGCTATGTTCACATGCTTGTTAATATGTTTTCTGATCCCTTTTGGCTCAAGGTCACTAAGGGACTTTTGTTAAGATTTTTGAGAAGCTCCATGCCATGTCTTACTTTGCCATGTTCAGGCCCTGTAGCATGTAGTTTTGTTGCTCTAAAGAGTGCCACCGGATCTGAAATTTCAGACAAGTGTTAATTTCACTAAGTCTGAGATCTGTTTACCATATGCATTTTTTGCCATGCTTGTTTGAACCTGTTAATGGATGAATTGGCCGTAGCTCAATGCTAGACTTTTGTTAAGCATCTTGAATGTATCCCTGCCATGTATTTTTCTGTCATGTTTGGGCGCTGTAGCATGTTCATCTCATTGCATTTAGATGGCTACTTGCTGTAAATCGCAGACCGGTGTCATATTTGAATCGCTTGCCATTTCCAAACCGTAACTCCGATTCCGGCATTCTTTATATCGTTTTCAAGCGATTTCATCTCATATTTCCAGTGGAACACTTGGATTTCCAAGTTGAGGCCAGGTTCTTGCATTTCCTGTCACATCTTGCATATGCATCCCGCATCGCATCCCGCATAGCATATCATCATTGCATCATATTGTTTGATCCTTGCACGTGGTTGATTGTGTCCTTGTTGCTTGTTTGTCTTGTTTGGGTAGAGCCGGGAGACGAGTTCGCTAACGAGGAGGCCGTTGAGTTTGCTTTCGAGGATCCAGTCAACTCTGACAGCTTTGCAGGCAAGATGATCATACCCTCGAAATCACTACTATCTTTGCGATGCTAGTTTGCTCGCTCTTTTGCTATGCCAATGCTATGATGCCTACCATTTGCTTTCAAGCCTCCCAAATTGCCATGTCAAACCTCTAACCCACCATGTCCTAGCAAACCGTTGATTGGCTATGTTACCGCTTTGCTCAGTCCCTCTTATGGCGTTGCTAGTTGCAGGTGAAGATTGGAGACCGTTCCTTGTTGGAACATTTATTTACTTGTTGGGATATCATTATATTGCCATGTTATCTTAATGCATCTATATACTTGGTAAAGGGTGGAAGGCTCGGCCTCTCGCCTAGTGTTTTGTTCCACTCTTGCCGCCCTAGTTTCCGTCATATCGGTGTTATGTTCCCGGATTTTGCGTTCCTTACGCGGTTGGGTTATAATGGGAACCCCTTGATAGTTCGTCTTGATTAAAGCTTTTCCAGCAATGCCCAACCTTGGTTTTACCATTTGCCACCTAGCCTCTTTTCCCTTGGGTTTCCGGAGCCCGAGGGTCATCTTATTTTAAACCCCCCCCCCCGGGTCAGTGCTCCTCTAAGTGTTGGTCCGAACCAGGCAGCCTGCGGGGCCACCTCGGGGAAACTCGAGGGTTGGTTTTACTCATAGCTTGACCTATCTGAGTGTGCCCTGAGAACGAGATATGTGCAGCTCCTATCGGGATTTGTCGGCACATTCGGGCGGTGTTGCTGGTCTTGTTTTAACCTGTCGAAGTGTCTTGAAGAACCGAGATACCGGGTCTGATCGGAACATCTCGGGAGGAGGTCTATTCCTTCGTTGACCGTGAGAGCTTGTCATGGGCTAAGTTGGGACTCCCCTGCAGGGATTTGAACTTTCAAAAGCCGTGCCCGCGGTTATGGGCAGATGGGAATTTGTTAATGTCCGGTTGTAGATAACTTGAACCTTAACTTAATTAAAATGAATCAACCGTGTGAGTTGCCGTGATGGCCTCTTCTCGGTGGAGTCCGGGAAGTGGACACGGTGTTGGAGTAATGTTTGCGCAGGTTGTCCTCTAGTTTCTCGCTCGCACTTTGCCTCCTCTTCTCGCTCTCTTTTGCGAATAGGTTAGCCACCTCATATGCTAGTCGCTTGCTGCAGCTCCACATATACTTACCTTACCCTACCTATTAAGCTTAAATAGTCTTGATCGCGAGGGTGCGAGATTGCTGAGTCCCTATGGCTCACAGATTACTATTACACCAAATGCAGGTCCTGATGATTCCGCTCCAGGTGACACGCTCGAGCTCAAGTGGGAGTTCGATGAGGACTCTCAACGTTACTATGTTTCCTTTCCTGATGATCAGTAGTGGTGCCCATTTGGGGGTGATCGGGACCATGTCGCTTGTTGGGTTTATCTTTCATTTTGGCGCCGTAGTCGGGCCATGAGTGTTTGGATGATGTATGTTATTTATGTACTTGATTGACGTGGCGAGTGTAAGCCAACTATGTTACCCCTTTTATTATCTATATTACATGGGATGTTTGTGATGATTGCCTGACTTGCGACATATGCCTTCAATGCGATTATGCCTCTAAGTCGTGCCTCGACACGTGGGAGATATAGTCGCATCAAGGGTGTTACACACCCCCCGAGGAAGGACCCTCTGTGGGAGACTTCTTCTCTCGTTTGGAGGCCTCGGCTTCCGGATCCTCGGAAGCAGTCCATTTCCTCCCCCGGTTATCCTCCTTCATGGAGACGCTCATTCCCTCGGTTGGAACTGGCAGCGATGGGGGCCCGCGTCCGCCCGTATTATCCCCCCGTATCTTCCTTTGAGGGCTCCGGGCAAGGTGCGAGCTTGAGCATCTTTTCCAATACCGGATTTTCCAAACCCTCAGGGAGGGGGGCCAAACACCGAATCATCTTCGCCTTTGTTAGCCAGTCCTGGTCAAAGAGCGAACTCTCAGAAATAACTTCATGATGAATAAAAGACAGTGTGTTCGGCTAGAGGATTTCTTACTTGTTCGGCGGCGCGGTTACTGCTCAGGCCCACGTCCTCGGTAGTATCCGGACGCTCTATTTGAGGTCCGAAGAATGACTTGTACATCTCCTCGCGCGTCAGGTCGAGGAAACTTTGAATGGCACGCGGTCCTTCTGGGTTGAACTCCCACAAGCGAAGGGGCCGGCGTTTGCAAGGCTGGACTTGACGAACCAGCATAACTTGTATTACCACGACCAAATTAAAATCTCCCTCGAAGAGATCTCGAATGCGGCTTTGCAGTATAGGCACGTCCTTGGCTGGACCCCATCTCAGACCTCTGCTAATCCATGACATTAGTTGTGGTGGGGGGCCCGAGTGGAAAGCGGGGGCAGCCGCCCACTTGGCCCTTCTGGGAGCCGTGACGTAAAACCACTCCCATTGCCATAATTCGGACACCTCTGGAAAGGAACCTTTCGGCCATGGAGCTCCTGCCATCTTGCCTATTGATGCACCTCCGCACGCTGCATGTTGCCCCTCGATCATCTTCGGCTTCACTTTAAAGGTCTTGGGCCACAGGCCGAAGTGAGGGGTAATGCGGAGGAAGGCCTCACACACGACAATAAATGTCAAGATGTGGATAAAGGAGTCCGGAGCTAGATCGTGGAAATCTAACCCGTAATAGAACATCAAACCCCTGACGAAGGGATCCAGAGTGAGGCCTAGGCCTCGGAGGAAGTGGGAGACGAACACGACGTTCTCATTGGGTTCGGGAGTAGGGACAACCTGCCCTCGAGCAGGTAGCCGATGCGAAACCTCGGCGGTCAGGTATCTGGCCTCCCTCAACTTCTTGATGTCCTCTTCCGTCACGGAGGAGGGCATCCATCGGCCTTGAAGGCTGGATCCGAACATGATTGAAGATCCAGAGCACCTAACCTGGGCTTTGGGTGTTGGAACTCGAGGCGGGGGAAGGGTTCGATTGAGCACGAGAGGGAAAAAGTGAAAACCTTGTCCCTTTATAAAGAGGGTGAATATCAAGCGTCCTCTCCGTAGCCGTTTAGGACTTGCCTATAATCTGGGAGTCCTATACACGGTTGGGTTACCCACGACCGCATTAATGAGAATCCCGTAATTGGGGGAACACGATCTCTGCTTTGACAAGACGTGTCAAGAAACCGCCTCGCGTTATGTGTGGAGCTGGTTGAAGAAAAATGGTTCGAATAATCACCGGGCCATGACATAACGTCATGCTGCCAAAACAAGTCAGCAAATTGGATTTGCGAAAATATTATTCTCTCTACAGCGGTATGTGGAACTTATTTTACAGGGTCAGACACTATCCTCATATTCAAATTCTTCTATGATGTATTCGGAGAAGGAACCCGCCTTGCAATGCCGAAGACAATATTGCGCGCCAGACTCATCATCATTGAAGCCTGGTTCAGGGGCTACTGAGGGAGTCCTGGATTAGGGGGTCTCCGTACAGCCAGACTATCTCCATTGGCCGGACTGTTAGACTATGAAGATACAAGATTGAAGACTTCGTCTTGTGTCCAGATGGGACTCTACTTAGCGTGGAAGGCAAGCTAGGCAATACGGATATGGATATCTCCTCCTTTGTAACCGACCTTGTGTAACCCTAACCCTCTCCGGTGTCTATATAAACCGAAGGGTTTTAGTCCGTAGGACAACAACCACAACATACAATCATACCATAGGCTAGCTTCTATGGTTTAGCCTCTCTGATCTCGTGGTAGATCTACTCTTGTACTACCCATATCATCAATATCAATCAAGCAGGACGTAGGGTTTTACCTCCATCAAGAGGGCCCGAACCTGGGTAAAACATTGTGTCCCCTGCCTCCTGTTACCATCCGTCCTAGACGCACAGTTCGGGACCCCCTACCCGAGATCCGCCGGTTTTGACACCGACGCACCCCCTCTCTTGGTTAATGGAACTATATTAACTTTGGAGCATGTAATGCAAAGGCTTGAGATTATTGAAAATAAGGTTGCTACCGTAGAGTTAATTGAAAATTTGGATAAAAATATCCACAGCCGAATCTCTCAATATGGATCTAAAGTAGGAGTTACTTTGAAAGATATTAAAGAAAAGGAACCCATAGTTAATGAGAAAATAAATCACGATTCCGTTAGGATCGATAAACTTGAGAATATTATTACCAACTTGGGAACCGCTTTTTCTTTCGTAGAGAATACTCCAAGTCCTTCCACTAAAGTTTCCAAGCTTATGTTCGTTCCTAAGAATAAGGGTGAATCATCTAGTAAGGAAAATGCGGATCTCAAATCTATAAGTATTCATCCCAATCTTTTTGCTATCATTGAGGAACCATTTGTTACAAATGAATTTTCCGATGTTGTGCCTAAAAGTTTGATAATTAATAAAAAGAAGAAATTCCTAAAGATGGTAGATGCATCATTGAAGAATTGCCTACCAAAGATGGCAATACCTAGATCTATTCTTGCTTGTTATGCCTAGCTAGGGGCATTAAACGATAGCGCTTGTTGGGAGGCAACCCAATTTTATTTTTATTCCTTGATTTTTGCTCCTGTTTAGTAATAAATAATTTATCTAGCCTCTGTTTTGGTTGTGTTTTTTGTGTTTAATTAGTGTTTGTGCCAAGTAGAACCGTTGGGAAGACTTGGGGAAAGTCTTTTTAATCTTGCTGTAAAAAACAGAAACTTTAGCGCTCACGAGAACTGCTGCCACTTTTATTTAGAAAGTTCTATTTAGTTAATTCTTTTTGAAGATGATTAATAGATAAATTCCTGACGTCCAGCAATTTATTTTAGAATTTTTGGGGTTCCAGATCTTGCGCTAGCTACAGATTACTACAGACTGTTCTGTTTTTGACAGATTCTGTTTTTCGTGTGTTGTTAGCTTATTTTGATGAATCTATGGCTAGTAAAATAGTTTATAAACCATACATAAGTTGGAATACAGTAGGTATAACACCAATATAAATAAAGAATGAGTTAATTACAGTACCTTGAAGTGGTCTTTTATTTTCTTTCGCTAACGGAGCTCACGAGATTTTCTACTTTAAGTTTTGTGTTGTGAAGTTTTCAAGTTTTGGGTAAAGATTTGATGGATTATGGAACAAGGAGTGGCAAGAGCCTAATCTTGGGGATGCCCATGGCACCCCCAAGATAATCTAAGTACACCTAAAATCCAAAGCTTGGGGATGCCCCGGAAGGCATCCCCTCCTTCGTCTACTTCTATCGGTAACTTTACTTGGAGCTATATTTTTATTCGCCACATGATATGTGTTTTGCTTGGAGCGTATCGTATGATTTGAGTCTTTTCTTGTTAGTTTACCACAATCATCCTTGCTGTACACACCTTTTGAGAGAGCCATACATGATTTGGAGTTTGTTAGAATACTCTATGTGCTTCGCTTATATCTTTTGAGTTATATAATTTTGCTCTAGTGCTTCACGTATATCTTTTAGAGCACGGTTGTGGATTTGTTTTATAGAAACTATTGATCTCTCATGCTTCACTTAGATTATTTTGAGAATCTTAATAGCATGGTAATTTGCTTAAAATCCTAAATATGCTTGGTACACAAGATTAATAATAAAACTTTCTTATGAGTGTGTTGAATACTATGATAAGTTTGATACTTGATAATTGTTTTGAGATATGGAGATGGTGATATTAAAGTCATGCTATTTGAGTAGTTGTGAATTTGAGAAATACTTGTGTTAAAGTTTGTGATTCCCGTAGCATGCACGTATGGTGAACCGTTATGTGATGAAGTCAGAGCATGATTTATTTATTGATTGTCTTCCTTATGAGTGGCGGTCGGGGACGAGCGATGGTCTTTTCCTACCAATCTATCCCCCTAGGAGCATGCACGTAATACTTTGCTTTGATAACTTGTAGATTTTTGCAATAAGTATATGAGTTCTTTATGACTAATGTTGAGTCCATGGATTATACGCACTCTCACCCTTCCACCTTTGCTAGCCTCTCTAATACCACGCACCTTTCACCGGTATCATACACCTACCATATACCTTCCTCAAAACAGCCACCATACCTACCTATTATGGCATTTCCATAGCCATTCCGAGATATATTGCCATGCAACTTTCCACCATTCCGTTTATTATGACACACTCCATCATTGTCATATTGCTTAGCATGATCATGTAGTCGACATCGTATTTGTGGCAAAGCCAACGTTCATAATTCTTTCGTACATGTCACTCATGAGTCATTGCATATCCCGGTACACCGCCGGAGGCATTCATATAGAGTCATATTTTGTTCTAAGTATCGAGTTGTAATTTTTGAGTTGTAAGAAAAATAAAAGTGTGATGATCATCATTATCAGAGCATTGTCCCAGTGAGGAAAGGATGATGGAGACTATGATTCCCCCACAAGTCGGGATGAGACTCTGGATGAAAAATAATAAAAAAAGAGAAAGAAAAGAGGCCATAAAAAAAGGAAAAGGCCCAAATAAAAAAATGAGAGAAAAAGAGAGAAGGGACAATGTTACTATCCTTTTACCACACTTGTGCTTTAAAGTAGCACCATGATCTTCATAGTAGAGAGTCTCTCATGTTATCACTTTCATATACTAGTGGGAACTTTTCATTATAGAACTTGGCTTGTATATTCCAATGATGGGCTTCCTCAAAATGCCCTAGGTCTTCATGAGCAAGCAAGTTGGATGCACACCCACTTAGTTTCTTTTTGAGCTTTCATATACTTATAGCTCTAGTGCATCCGTCGCATGGCAATCCCTACTCACTCACATTGATATCTATTGATGGGCATCTCCATAGCCCGTTGATACGCCTAGTTGATGTGAGACTATCTTCTCCCTTTTTTGTCTTCTCCACAACCACCACTCTATTCCACCTATAGTGCTATGTCCATGGCTCCCGCTCATGTATTGCATGAAGATTGAAAAAGTTTTGAGAATGTCAAAAGTATGAAACAATTGCTTGGCTCGTCATCGGGGTTGTGCATGATTTAAATATTTTGTGTGGTGAAGATAGAGCATAGCCAAACTATATGATTTTGTAGGGATAACTTTCCTTAGCCATGTTATTTTGAGAAGACACAATTGCTTTGTTAGTATGCTTGAAGTATTATTATTTTTATGTCAATATTAAACTTTTGTCTTGAATCTTTTGGATCTGAATATTCATACCACAATTAAAAAGAATTACATTAAAATTATGCTAAGTAGCACTCTGCATCAAAAATTCTGTTTTTATCATTTACCTACTCGAGGACGAGCATGAATTAAGCTTGGGGATGCTTGATATGTCTCCAATGTATCTATAATTTTTGATTGCTCCATGCTATATTATCTAGTTTTTTGGACATTATTGGGATTTATTATCCACTTTTATATTATTTTTGGGACTAACCTATTAACCGGAGGCCTAGCCCAGAATTACTGTTTTTTGCCTGTTTTAGGGTTTCGAAGAAAAGGAATATCAAACGGAGTCCAAACGGAATGAAACCTTCGGGAACGTGATTTTCTCAACGAATAAGACCAGAGAGACTTGGACCCTACGTCAAGAAAAGAAACAGGAGGCCACGAGGTAGGGGGGCGCGCCCACCCCCACCAGGCGCGCCCTCCACCCTCGTGGGCCCCCTGTTGCTCCACTGACGTACTCCTTCCTCCTATATATACCTACGTACCCCCAAACGATCAGATACGGAGCCAAAACCCTAATCCCACCACCGTAACTTTCTGTATCCACGAGATCCCATCTTGGGGCCTGTTCCGGAGCTCTGCCGGAGGGGGCATCGATCACAGAGGGCTTCTACATCAACACCATAGCCCCTCCGATGAAGTGTGAGTAGTTCACCTCAGACCAACGGGTCCATAGTTAGTAGCTAGATGGCTTCTTCTCTCTTTTTGGATCTCAATACAATGTTCTCCCCCTCTCTTGTGGGGATCTATTCGATGTAATCTTCTTTTTGCAATGTGTTTGTTGAGACCGATGAATTGTGGGTTTATGATCAAGTCTATCTATGAATAATATTTGAATCTTTTCTGAATTCTTTTATGTATGATTGGTTATCTTTGCAAGTCTCTTCGAATTATCAGTTTGGTTTGGCCTACTAGATTGATCTTTCTTGCAATGGGAGAAGTGCTTAGCTTTGAGTTCAATCTTGCGGTGTCCTTTCCCGTTGACAGTAAGGGCAGCAAGGCATGTATTGTATTGTTGCCATCGAGGATAGCAAGGTGGGGTTTTCTTCATATTGCATGAGTCTATCCCTCTACATCATGTCATCTTGCTTAAGGCGTTACTCTGTTTTTAACTTAATACTCTAGATGCATGCTGGATAGCGGTCGATGAGTGGAGTAATAGTAGTAGATGCAGGCAGGAGTCGGTCTACTTGTCTCGGACATGATGCCTATGTACATGATCATACCTAGATATTCTCATAACTATGCTCAATTCTGTCAATTGCTCAACAGTAATTTGTTCACCCACCGTAGAATACTTATGCTCTCGAGAGAAGCCACTAGTGAAACCTATGGCCCCCGGGTCTATCTTTATCATATTGATCTCCTACTACTTAGTTATTTGCTTTGCTATTTACTTTGCCTTTATTTTACTTTGCATCTTTTATCATAAAAATACCAAAAATATTATCTTATCATATCTATCAGATCTCACTCTCGTAAGTGGCCTTATAGGGATTGACAACCCCTATTTGCGTTGGTTGCAAGGATTTATTTGTTTTGTGCAGGTACGAGGGACTCGCGCGTAGCCTCCTACTGGATTGATACCTTGGTTCTCAAAAACTGAGGGAAATACTTACGCTACTTTGCTGCATCATCCCTTCCTCTTCGGGGAAAACCAACGCAGTGCTCAAGAGGTAGCAATGGTCTAAGGAAAAGATACTTGACATTAGAAAAGCTTTAGCAAACGAACTACACGATCTTGTGCTATGCTTAGGATTGGGTCTTGTCCATCACATCATTATCCTAATGATGTGATCCCGTTATCAATGACATCCTATGTCCATGGTTAGGAAACTGTAACCATCTATTGATCAACAAGCTAGTCAACTAGAGGCTCACTAGGGACATGTTGTGGTCTATGTATTCACACATGTATTATGATTTCTGGATAACACAATTATAGCATGAATAATAGACAATTATCATGAACAAGGAAATATAATAATAACCATTTTATTATTGCCTCTAGGGCATATTTCCAACAGTCTCCCACTTGCACTAGAGTCAATAACCTAGTTACATTCTGATGAATCGAACACCCATAGAGTTCTGGTGTTGATCATGCTTTGCACGTGGAAGAGGTTTAGTCAACGGATCTGCGACATTCAGGTCCGTATGCACTTTACAAATCTCCATGTCTCCATCTTGAACATTTTCACGAATGGAGTTGAAGCGACGCTTGATATGCCTGGTCTTCTTGTGAAACCTGGGCTCCTTGGCAAGGGCAATAGCTCCAATGTTGTCACAGAAGAGAGTCATCGGGCCTGACGCATTGGGAATAACTCCTAGGTCGGTAATGAACTCCTTCATCCAGATTGCTTCATGTGCTGCCTCCGAGCCTGCCATGTACTCCGCTTCACATATAGATCCCTCCATGATGCTTTGCTTGAAACTGCACCAGCTGACTGCCCCACCATTCAAAATATACACGTATCTGGTTTGTGACTTGGAGTCATCCAGATCTGTGTCGAAACTAGCATCGACGTAACCCTTTACGACGAGCTCTTCGTCACCTCTATAAATGAGAAACATATCCTTAGTCCTGTTCAGGTACTTCAGGATATTCTTGACCGTTGTCCAGTGTTCCATGACGGGATTACTTTGGTACCTTCCTACCAAACTTACGGCAAGGTTTACATCAGGTCTGGTACACAACATGGCATACATAATAGACCCTATGGCCGAGGCATAGGGGATGACACTCATCTTTTCTCTATCTTCTGCCGTGGTCGGGCATTGAGCCGTGCTCAATCTCACACCTTGCAATACAGGCAAGAACCCCTTCTTGGACTGATCCATATTGAACTTCTTCAATATCTTGTCAAGGTACATGCTTTGTGAAAGACCAATGAGGCGTCTCGATCTATATCTATAGATCTTGATGCCTAATATGTAAGCAGCTTCTCCAAGGTCCTTCATTGAAAAACACTCATTCAAGTAGGCCTTTATGCTTTCCAAGAGTTCTATATCATTTCCCATCAATAGTATGTCATCCACATATAATATGAGAAATGCTACAGAGCTCCCACTCACTTTCTTGTAAACACAGTCTTCTCCATAAATCTGTGTAAACCCAAACGCTTTGATCATCTCATCAAAACGAATGTTCTAGCTTCGAGATGCTTGCACCAGCCCATAGATCGAGCATTGGAGCTTGCATACCTTGTCAGTGTTCTTAGGATCGACAAAACCTTCCGGCTGCATCATATACAATTCTTCCTTAAGGAAACCATTAAGGAATGCCGTTTTGACGTCCATTTGCCATATCTCATAATCATAGAATGCGGCAATTGCTAACATGATTCGGACAGACTTCAGCTTCGCTACGGGTGAGAAGGTCTCATCGTAGTCAACCCCTTGAACTTGTCGATAACCCTTAGCGACAAGCCGAGCCTTATAGATGGTTACATTACCATCCGCGCATGTCTTCTTCTTAAAGATCCATTTATTTTCTATGGCTCGCCGGTCATCGGGCAAGTCAGTCAAAGTCCATACTTCGTTTTCATACATGGATCCTATCTCGGATTTCATGGCTTCAAGCCATTTATCGGAATCCGGGCCCGCCATCACTTCTTCATAGTTCGAAGGTTCACCATTGTCTAACAACATGATTTCCAGGACAGGGTTGCCGTACCACTCTGGTGCGGAACGTGTCCTTGTGGACCTACGAAGTTCAGTAGCAACTTGATCTGAAGTTTCATGATCATCATCATTAACTTCCTCTCTAGTCGATGCAGGCACCACAGAAACATTTTCTTGAGCTGCGCTACTCTCCGGTTCAAGAGGCAATACTTCATCAAGTCCTACTTTCCTCCCACTTACTTCTTTCAACAGAAACTCTTTCTCTAGAAAGGATCCATTCTTGGCAACAAAAATCTTGCCTTCGGATCTGAGGTAGAAGGTATACCCAATAGTTTCCTTAGGGTATCCTATGAAGACACATTTTTCCAATTTGGGTTCGAGCTTTTCAGGTTGAAGTTTCTTGACATAAGCATCGCATCCCCAAACTTTCAGAAATGACAGCTTAGGTTTCTTTCCAAACCACAATTCATACGGTGTCGTCTCAACGGATTTCGACGGAGCCCTATTTAAAGTGAATGTGGCAGTCTCTATAGCATAACCCCAAAATGATAGCGGTAGATCGGTAAGAGACATCATAGATCGCACCATATCCAATAGAGTGCGATTACGACGTTCGGACACACCATTACGCTGAGCTGTTCCAGGCGGCGTGAGTTGTGAAACAATTCCACATTTCCTTAAGTGCGTTCCAAATTCGTGACTCAAATATTCGCCTCCACGATCTGATCGTAAGAACTTTATTTTCCTGTCACGTTGATTCTCAACCTCACTATGAAATTCCTTGAACTTTTCAAAGGTCTCAGACTTGTGTTTCATCAAGTAGACATACCCATATCTACTTAAGTCATCAGTGAGGGTGAGGACATAACGATAACCACCACGAGCCTCAACACTCATTGGACTGCACACATCAGTATGTATGATTTCCAATAAGTTGGTTGCTCGCTCCATTGTTCTGGAGAACGGAGGCTTGGTCATTTTGCCCATGAGGCATGGTTCGCACGTGTCAAATGATTCATAATCAAGAGACTCCAAAAGTCCATCTGCATGGAGTTCCTTCATGCGTTTGACACCAATGTGACCAAGGCGGTAGTGCCACAAGTATGTGGGACTATCATTATCAACCTTACATCTTTTGGCATTCACACTATGAATATGTGTAACATCACGTTCGAGATTAAATAAGAATAAACCATTGACCAGCGGGGCATGACCATAAAACGTGTCTCTCATATAAATAGAACAACCATTGTTCTCAGATTTAAATGAGCAGCCATCTCACATTAAACGAGATCCAGATACAATGCTCATGCTCAAAGCTGGTACTAAATAACAATTATTGAAGTTTAAAACTAATCCCGTAGGTAAATGTAGAAGTAGCGTGCCAACGGCGATCACATCGACCTTGGAACCATTCCCGACGCGCATCGTCACCTCGTCCTTCGCCAGTCTCCGCTTATTCCGCAGCTCCTATTTTGAGTTACAAATATGAGCAACCGCACCGGTATCAAATACCTAGGAGCTACTACGAGGCGCTGGTTAGGTACACATCAATAACATGTATATCACATATACCTTTGGTATTGTCGGCCTTCTTATCCGCTAAGTACTTGGGGCGGTTCCGCTTCCAGTGACCGTTTCCCTTGCAATAAAAGCACTCACTCTCAGGCTTGGGTCCATGCTTTGGCTTCTTCCCGGCAACTGGCTTACCGGGTGCAGCAACTCCCTTGCTGTCCTTCTTGAAGTTCTTCTTACCCTTGCCTTTCTTGAACTTAGTGGTTTTATTCACCATCAACACTTGATGTTCCTTTTTGATCTCCACCTCCGCTGATTTCAGCATTGAATATACCTCAGGAATGGTCTTTTCCATCCCCTGCATATTGAAGTTCATCACAAAGCTCTTGTAGCTAGGTGGCAGCGACTGAAGGATTATGTCAACTACCGCATCATCTGGGAGATTAACTCCCAGCTGAGATAAGCGGTTGTGCAACCCAGACATTTTGAGTATGTGCTCGCTGACAGAACTATTCTCCTCCATCTTACAACTGTAGAACTTGTCGGAGACTTCATATCTCTCGACCCGGGCATGAGCTTGGAAAACCATTTTCAGCTCTTGGAACATCTCATATGCTCCGTGCTGCTCAAAACGCTTTTGGAGCCGCGGTTCTAAGCTGTAAAGCATGCCGCACTGAACCAGGGAGTAATCATCACTACGCGACTTCCAAGCGTTCATAACGTCTTGAGTTGCTGGGAAAACAGGTGCTTCACCTAGCGGTGCATCAAGGACATATGCTTTCTTGGCAGCTATGAGGATAATCCTTAGGTTACGGACCCAGTCCGTGTAGTTGCTACCATCATATTTCAGCTTGGTTTTCTCTAGGAACGCGTTGAAGTTGAGGGCAACATTAGCGTGTGCCATTTGATCTACAAGACATATTGCAAAGTTTTAGACTATGTTCATGATAATTAAGTTCATCTAATCAAATTATTTAATGAACTCCCACTCAGATAGACATCCCTTTAGTCATCTAAGTGATACATGATCCGAGTAAACTAGGCGTGTCCAATCATCACGTGAGATGGACTAGTCATCATCGGTGAACATCTTCATGTTATCGTATCTTCTATATGACTCATGTTCGACCTTTCGGTCTTCCGTGTTCCGAGGCCATGTCTGTACATGCTAGGCTCGTCAAGTCAACCTAAGTGTATTGCGTGTGTAAATCTGGCTGACACCCGTTGTATGCGAACGTTAGAACCTATCACACCCGATCATCACGTGGTGCTTCGGAACAACGAACCTTAGCAATGGTGCACAGTTAGGGGAACACAATTCTTGATATTTTAATGAGGGATCATCTTATTTATGCTACCGTCGTTCTAAGCAAATAAGATGTAAAAACATGATAAACATCACATACAATCAAATAGTGACATGATATGGCCAATATCATTTTGCTCCTTTTGATCTCCATCTTCAGGGCGCCATGATCATCATCGTCACCAGCATGACACCATGATCTCCATCATCATGATCTCCATCATCGTGTCTTCATGAAGTTGTCTCATCAAATATTACTTGTACTACTATGGCTAACGGTTTAGCAATAAAGTAAAGTAATTACATGACGTTTATGTTGACACACATGTCATAAATAAATTAAGACAACTCCTATGGCTCCTGCCGGTTGTCATACTCATCGACATGCAAGTCGTGATTCCTATTACAAGAACATGATCAATCTCATAAATCACATATATCATTCATCACATCCTTTTGGCCATATCACATCACACGGCATATGCTGCAAAAACAAGTTAGACGTCCTCTAATTGTTGTTGCAAATTTTTTACGTGGCTGCTATAGGTTTCTTAGCAAGAACATTTCTTACCTACGCCAAAACCACAACGTGATATGCCAATTTCTAATTACCCTTCATAAGGACCCTTTTCATTGAATCCGATCCGACTAAAGTGGGAGATACAGACACCCGCTAGCCACCTTATGCAACTAGTGCATGTCAGTCGGTGGAACATGTCTCACATAAGTGTATGTGTAAGGTCGGTCCGGGCCGCTTCATCCCACGATGCCGCCGAATCAAGATAAGACTAGTAACGGCAAGTAAATTGACAAAATAGACGCCCACAACAACTTGTGTTCTACTCATGCATATAAACTACGCATAGACCTAGCTCATGATGCCACTGTTTGGGATCGTTGCAGAAATTAAAAAAATTCTACGCATCACCAAGATCAATCTATGGAGCTTACTAGCAACGAGAGGGGAGTGCATCTTCATAACTTTGAAGATTGCGATGCGAAAGCGTTGCAAGAACGCGGTTGGTGGAGTCGTACACAAAGCGATTCAGATCGCGGCCGAATCCGATCTAAGCACCGAACAATGTTGCCTCCGCGTTCAACACATGTGCAGCCCGATGACGTCTCCCGCGCCTTGATCCAGCAAGGAGAGAGGGAGAGGTTGGGGAAGACTCCGTCCAGCAGCAGCACGATGGCGTAGTGGTGGTGGAGGAGCATGGCACTCCAGCAGGGCTTCACCAAGCACTGTGAGAGACGAGGAGGGAGAGGGTTTGGGCTGCGCCAAGAGAGAGGGAGATTCATGTCGTTGGCAGCCCCAAAACCCCCACTATATATAGGGGAAGGGGCGGGGGCGCCGCCCCCCTAGATCCATCTAGAGGGGGCGGCGGCCCCGGGGGTGGCGGCTGATGACCCACAAGTATAGGGGATCTATTGTAGTCCTTTCGATAAGAGTGTCGAACCCAACGAGGAGCAGAAGGAAATGATAAGCGGTTTCCAGCAAGGTATTCTCTGCAAGTACTGAAATAAGTGGTAACAGATAGTTTGTGATAGGATAATTTGTAACGAGCAACAAGTAATAAAAGTAAATAAGGTGCAGCAAGGTGGCCCAATCCTTTTTGTAGCAAAGGACAAGCCTGGACAAACTCTTATATGATGTAAAGTGCTCCCGAGGACACATGGGAATATCGTCAAGCTGGTTTTCATCACGCTCATATGATTCGCGTTTGGTACTTTGATAATTTGGTATGTGGGTGGACCGGTGCTTGGGTGTTGTCCTTACTTGGACAGACATCCCACTTATGATTAACCTCTATTGCAAGCATCCGCAAATACAACAAAAGTATTAAGGTAAACCTAACCATAGCATGAAACATATAGATCCAAATCAGCCCCTTACGAAGCAACGCATAAACTAGGATTTAGGCTTCTGTCACTCTAGCAACCCATCATCTACTTATTACTTCCCAATGCCTTCCTCTAGGCCCAAACAATGGTGAAGTGTCATGTAGTCGACGTTCACATAACACCACTAGAGGAGAGACAACATACATCTCATCAAAATATCGAACGAATACCAAATTCACATGACTACTAATAGCAAGACTTCTCCCATGTCCTCGGGAACAAAAGTAACTACTCACAAAGCATAAACATGTTCATAATCAGAGGGGTATTAATGTGCATATAGGATCTGAACATATGATCTTCCACCAATTAAACCAACTAGCATCAACTACAAGGAGTAATTAACACTACTAGCAACCTACTAGCACCAATCCCGGACTTGGAGACAAGAATTGGATACAAGAGATGAACTAGGGTTTTGGGATGAGATGGTGCTGATGAAGATGTTGATGGAGATTGCCCTCTCCTGATGAGAGGAGCGTTGGTGATGACGATGGTGATGATTTCCCCCTCCGGGAGGGAAGTTTCCCCGGCAGAACATCCCCGCCAGAACCCTAGATTGGCTCCGCCAAGGTTCCGCCTCGTGGCGGCGGAGTTTCGTTCGAGAAGATGGCTTATGATTTTTTTCCCATCGAAAGAGTCCATATAGCAGAAGATGGTCATTGGAGAGCCACCAGGGGGCCCATGAGGTAGGGGGCGCGCCCCCACCCTCGTGGGCAGGGTGTGGCCCCCCTGGTGAAGTTCTTGCGCTCAATGTTTTTTATATATTCGGAAAACATCATCCGTGAAGTTTCAGGGCTTTTGGAGCTGTGCAGAATAGGTCTCTAATATTTGCTCCTTTTCCAGCCAGAATTCCAGCTGCCGGCATTCTCCCTCTTTATGTAAACCTTGTAAAATGAGAGAGAATAGGCATAAGTATTGTGACATAATGTGTAATAACAGCCCATAATGCAATAAATATTGATATAAAAGCATGATGCAAAATGGACATATAAACTCCCCCAAGCTTAGACCTCGCTTGTCCTCAAGCGAAAAGCCGAAATCGAAAAATATGTCCACATGTTTAGAGATGAAGGTGTTGATAAAAATAAAATACGGACATGAGGGCATCACGATCATTCTTAGAACAGCAACTTATATAATTCTTGTCATATGACATCTTATGCTAGAGTAATAATTCAATCACAACATCAAGTATGAATCGTAAACTTCATTGAAAACTGACAAACTATAATCCCAGTCATTGAGGCAATTGCAATTTATCATAACATAGGAAAGAGTCAATGTATAAGAGCTTTTCAGCAAGTCCACATACTCAACTATCATATAGTCTTTCACAATTGCTGACACTCACGCAATACTTATGGGTATGGAGTTTTAATCAGACACAGAGAAAGATAGGGGCTTATAGTTTTGCCTCCCAATGTTTTACCTCAAGGGTAATGTCAACAGTAATAGTTCATGAAAACTCACATTCAATTAGCCATATATACCGGGATCTTTCCAACATATTGTGCTTGCCAAAGGATAAAATGTAAAAAGGAAGGGTGAAGATCACCATGACTCTTTTGCAGTGTAGGAGATAAAAGTAAAAGATAGGCCCTTCGCAGAGGGAAGCAGAGGTTGTCATGCACTTTTATGGTTGGATGCACAAAATCCTAATGTGAAAGAACATCACTTTATATTGCCACTTGTGATATGGACCTTTATTATGCAGTCTGTCGCTTTTATTACTTCCATATCACACGATTGTATAAAGCTTATTTCTACCACACCAATCAATCATACATATTTAGAGAGCAATTTTTATTGCTTGCACCGATGAAAACTTACTTGATGGGTCTTACTCAATCCATAGGTAGGTATGGTGGACTCTCATGGCAAAACTGGCTTAAGGGTATTTGGAAGCACAAGTAGTATCTCTACTTGGTGCAATGAATTTGGCTAGCATGAGGGAGAAAGGCAAGCTCAACATGTTGGAGGATCCAAGACAATATAATTTATCTCAGATGTAAGAAAACATAACCCATTATGTTGTCTTCCTTGTCCAATGTCAACTCTTTAGCATGTCATATTTTAATGAGTGCTCACAATCATAAAAGATGTCCAAGATAGTATATTTATATGTGAAGACCTCTCTTTCTTTATTACTTCCTATTAATTGCAATGATGACCAAAACTATGTTTGTCAACCCTCAATAACTTTTATTAATCATACTCTTTCTATGTGAGCTCATTACTCTCCATAAGAGTCACATGATCTCTTTGTTTCTTTTTATTTCTTTCTCTTTTCCTTTATTCACTTAGGATCATGGCAAAATAATCAAGCCCTTGACTCAACACTAATCTTTATTATATAGCTCACAGACTCGATTACATAGAAGGATAATAAAGCAAAACTCACAACTTAGATCATACTAAGAACTTTTATTCTACTAGATCAAAATATTACCAAAAGGATCGAACTAACAAAAACGGTAAAGATAAAAGTGATGGTGATACGATACCGGGGCACTCCCCCAAGCTTGGTAGTTGCCAAGTTGAGTGCCCATACCTAGGTGATTATGTCTCCTTTGTTGGTGAAGAAGGTGGAGTTGTTGATGATGGATAGTCGCACATCAAGCGTAGAAGGTCTTCTAGCTTGCGGATAATGCCCTTGAGTGCGATGATATGCTCCTTCAACAAAATATTTTCACGTGTGAGATACTTATTTTGTATATGAGCCAACTCAATCATCTTGAAGGCTTCGATTTCTGTTGGGGTAAGGAGATTGTGATCCAGTTGAAGGGTGTCTTTTGTTGCTGGAACTTGGTTCTCCATGGCCTTCTTGATCCCTTCATCCTTGTTGATCTCCATAGGTTCTTCTCTCTTCAGCTCTATCTTCATTAGCCAAGCATCGTTGCCCTCATGGTTGGAGGAGGAGGGAGACGACATAGTGCCTGGCCCTGACCACCCTGACAGAAAACAACTCGAAACAAAAACAAGGGGAATTTGCGTGATACGGGAGTCAAAGCCCCCGGGAGGTTATATAATGAATTTTTACCGACCAAAATACGTGTCCTGTAAGAAAACGGAGTCCGGAGAGCACACGAGGTGCCCACGAGGTAGGGAGCGCTCCTAGGGGGTAGGGCGCGCCCTCCACCCTCGTGGGGCCCTCGTGTCCTTTCTGGACTGCAGCTTATTTTTCTAAATATTCCAAAATGGAGAAATATTGCCTTAAAAACTGTTTTGGAGTCGGTTTACTTACCGCTCCACATACCTATTCCTTTTCGGAGTCTGAAACATTCTGGAAAGTGTCCCTTATGTATTCCTCCGGGGTTATGGTTTCAATAACATTGGTTTCAACATTTATGGGATTACCTGAGATATAATGTTTGATTCTTTGACCATTCACCACCTTCGGATTTGTGCCTTCAAAGTTGTTGATTTTTATGGCACCGGAACGGTAGACCTCCTCGATAACGTAAGGACCCTCGCATTTAGAGAGAAGTTTTCCTGCAAAAAATCTTAAACGAGAGTTGTATAGCAATACATAATCACCTACATTAAACTCACGCTTTTGTATTCTTTTGTCATGCCATCTTTTGACTTTCTCTTTAAACAACTTGGCATTTACGTAGGCTTGGGTTCTCCATTCATCAAGTGAGTTAATATCAAATAACCTCTTCTCACTGGCAAGTTTAAAATCATAATTTAGTTCTTTAATAGGCCAATAAGCCTTGTGCTCTAGATCGAGAGGTAAGTGACATGCTTTCCATATACCATTTTATACGGAGACATACCCATAGGATTTTTATATGCAGTTCTATAGGCCCATAATGCATCATCAAGTTTCTTGGACCAATTCTTTCTGGACCTATTAACAGTCTTTTGCAAAATTAATTTGAGTTCTCTATTACTCAATTCTACTTGACCACTAGACTGAGTGTGATAAGGGGATGCAATTCTATGATTAACATCATATTTAGCAAGCATTTTACGGAAAGCACCATGAATAAAATGTGAACCACCATCAGTCATTAAATATCTAGGGACTCCAAACCTTGGAAAGATAACTTCTTTAAGCATTTTAATAGAAGTGTTATGATCAGCACTACTAGTTGGAATAGCTTCTACCCACTTAGTAACGTAATCAACAGCAACTAAAATATGTGTGTAACCATTAGAGGAAGGAAAAGGTCCCATATAGTCAAAGCCCCAAACATCAAATGGTTCAATAACAAGTGAATAATTCATAGGCATTTCTTGACGTCTACTAATATTACCAATTCTTTGACATTCATTACAAGATAATACAAACTTACGGGCATCCTTGAAGAGAGTAGGCCAATAAAAACCAGATTGTGGTACCTTATGTGCAGTCCTATCTCCAGCATGGTGTCCTCCATAAGCTTCGGAGTGACACTTGCGTAGGATCTGTTCCTGTTCATGCTCAGGTACACAACGTCTCATAACACCATCTACTCCTTCTTTATAAAGATGTGGGTCATCCCAAAAGTAATGCCTCAAATCATAGAAGAACTTTTTCTTTTGCTGGTATGTGAAACTAGGTGGTATAAACTTAGCAACAATGTAATTAGCATAATCAGCATACCATGGAGCAGTATGAGAAGCATTTATGACATTTAATTGCTCATCAGGAAAGCTATCACAATAGGTAGTGGGTCATCAAGCACATTTTCTAACCTAGACAAGTTGTCTGCAACGGGGTTCTCGGCTCCTTTTCTATCAACAATATGTAAATCAAATTCTTGAAGCAAGAGAACCCATCTGATAAGTCTAGGTTTAGTATCTTTCTTTTCCATAAGATATTTAATAGCAGCATGATCAGTGTGAATAGTTACTTTAGAATCAACAATATAAGGTCTAAACTTATCACAAGCAAATACAACTGCTAAGAATTCTTTTTCAGTTGTAGCATAATTTGTTTAAGCATTGTCTAGAGTTTTACTAGCATATTGAATAACATTTAGTTTCTTATCAAATCTTTGTCCTAGAACAGCACCTACAGCATAATCACTAGCATCGCACATAATTTCAAAGGGTAAATTCCAATCAGGTGGCTGAACAATAGGTGCAGAGATCAATGCTTTCTTAAGTATTTCAAATGCTTCTACACAATCATCATCAAAGAAAAATGGTATATCTTTTTGTAATAAATTAGTCAGAGGCCGAGAGATTTTTGAGAAGTCCTTAATGAACCTCCTATAAAAACTGGCATGACTACCTTTGATGTCCTTGGGACATGGCATCTTTTCAATAGCATCAACCTTGGCTTTATCAACTTCAATACCTCTTTCAGAAACTTTATGCCCCAAGACAATACCTTCATTGACCATAAAGTGGCACTTTTCCCAATTCAGGACAAGATTAGTTTCTTCACATCTCTACAAAACTCGATCAAGGTTGCTTAAGCAATCATCAAAAGAAGATCCATAGACGGAAAAGTCATCCATGAAAACCTCACAAATCTTTTCACAAAAGTCAGAGAATATAGCCATCATGCATCTTTGAAAGGTAGCAGGTGCATTACATAAACCAAAAGGCATACATCTATAAGCAAAAGTACCAAAAGGGCATGTAAAAGTAGTCTTTGATTGATCTTTGGCTGACACAGGTATTTGAGAGAAACCAGAATAACCATCTAGAAAGCAAAAATGTGTATGTTTGGATAACCTTTCTAGCATTTGATCGATAAAAGGCAAAGGGTAATGATCCTTTTTAGTAGCCTTATTTAATTTGCGGAAATCAATTACCATCCTATAACCAGTAATAATTCTTTGAGGAATCAATTCATCTTTGTCATTAGGAACAACAGTAATACCTCCCTTCTTAGGGACACAATGGACAGGGCTTACCCACTTACTATCAGCAACGGGGTAAATTATACCTGCCTCAAGGAGCTTTAGTATCTCCTTTCTTACCACTTCTTCCATTTTAGGATTGAGACAGCGTTGATGATCACGAACTGGTTTAGCATCTTCTTCCAAATTAATTTTATGTTGGCATAGAGTGGGACTAATGCCCTTAAGATCATCAAGAGTATATCCAATAGCAGCACAGTGCTTCTTCAGAATTTTCAATAATCTCTCTTCTTCATGTTCTGAAAGGTTAGCACTAATAATAACAGGTATCTTTTCTCATCAAGATAAGCATATTTAAGAGTATCCGGTAACAGTTTAAGCTCAAACACGGGATCACCCTTGGGTGGAGGAGGATCTCCTAGGATTTCAACAGGTAAATTGTGTTTCAGAATAGGTTCCTGTTTAAAGAATACTTCATCTAATTCCCTTCTTTCATTCATAAACATATCATTTTCATGGTCTAGCAAATATTGTTCCAAAGGATCACTAGGAGGTACGGCAATAGAGGCAAGACCAATAATTTCATCTTTACTAGGTAATTCTTCTTCACGATGTTGTCTACTAAATTTAGAAAAATTAAATTCATGAGTCATATCATCTAAACTGACAGTAACATCTCTTTTACAATCTATGGTAGCATTAACAGTATTTAAGAAGGGTCTACCAAATATAATGGGACAGAAGCTATCTTGTGGGGAACCAAGAACAAGAAAATCAGCAGGATATTTAGTTTTCCCACACAAGACTTCAACATCTCTAACAATTCCCATTGGTGAAATAGTATCTCTATTAGCAAGTTTAATTATGACATCAATATCTTCTAACTCAATAGGTGCAATGTCATGCATAATTTCGTTGTATAAGTCAATAGGTATTGCACTAGCACTAGCACCCATATCACATAAGCCATGATAACAATGATCTCCTATTTTAACAGAAATAGCAGGCATGCCTATCACAGGTCTAGGTTTATCTGTATCATGGGGTTTAGCAATTCTAGCAGTTTCATCACAGAAATAAATAACATGCCCATCTATATTATCAGACAAGAGATCTTTAACAATAGCAATATTAGGTTCAAGTTTAACTTGCTCAGGAGGTGTATATGTTTTAATATTGCTTTTACGAACCACAGTTGAAGCTTTAACATGATCCTTTATCCTAACAGGGAAAGGTGGTTTCTCAACATAAGAAGTAGGAACAATAGGATCATTATAAGTAATAGTCTTTTCTTCAACTTTAATAGGTGCAGCTACTTCTACTTCTATGTGAGGATGATATTTAAACCACTTCTCCTTGGGGAGATCAACATAAGCAGCAAAAGATTCACAGAAAGAAGCTACTATCTCAGAGTCAAGTCCATATTTAGTGCTAAATTTATGAAAAATATCGGTATCCATAAAAGATTTAACACAATAAAACTAGGTGTCATACCTGACTCCTTACCATTGTCGAGGTCCCAATCTTCAGAGTTGTGTTTAATTCATTCCAATAAATCCCATTTGAATGCAATAGTCTTCATCATAAAAGAGCCAGCACAAGAAGTATTAAGCATGGTGCGATTGTTATCAGAAAGCCGAGCATAAAAAATTTGAATAATCATTTCTCTTGAGAGCTCGCGTTGGGGCATGAATATAACATTGATTTAAGCCTCCCCCAAGCTTGAGCGATGCTTTCTCCTTAGCGAGGCTAAAAATTATATATATAATTGCGATCACGATGAACAAGATGCATAGGATAAAACTTTTGATGAAATTCCAATTTCAATCATTTGTAGTTCCAAGACTCCATATCGTCACATAGCCTATACCATGTTGATGCATCTCCCCTCAAAGATAAAGGGAAGACCTTCTTAACAACATCTCCGGGTACACCTGCAAGCTTAAATAATCCACAAACTTTATCCACATATATTAGACGTTCATCAGGATGTTTTGTTCCATCTCCTAAAAAAAGATTAGCTAGCAGTTTTTCTACCATACCCAAAGGAATTTCAAAGCAAGCATTTTCATTTTCAGTAGGTTCAGTAGGTTGAGAAGCAACTCTTTGCTCTACTGGTCGGGGTGAAGATACCCTGAACAAGCCCCTCAGAGGATTACTTTCCATAGTAACAAGTGACAGTAAATTTCAGCACACTATATAAATTTTTCCTTACCAAATTCCACCTACCAAAGGCGCTTCACTCCCCGGCAACGGCGCCAGAAAAGAGTCTTGATGACCCACAAGTATAGGGGATCTATCGTAGTCCTTTCGATAAGTAAGAGTGTCGAACCCAACGAGGAGCAGAAGGAAATGATAAGCGGTTTCCAGCAAGGTATTGTCTGCAAGTACTGAAATAAGTGGTAACAGATAGTTTGTGATAGGATAATTTGTAACGAGCAACAAGTAACAAAAGTAAATAAGGTGCAGCAAGGTGGACCAATCCTTTTTGTAGCAAAGGACAAGCCTGGACAAACTCTTATATGATGTAAAGTGCTCCCGAGGACACATGGGAACATTGTCAAGCTAGTTTTCATCACGCTCATATGATTCGCGTTCGGTACTTTGATAATTTGGTATGTGGGTGGACCGATGCTTGGGTGCTGTCCTTACTTGGACAAACATCCCACTTATGATTAATCTCTATTGCAAGCATCCACAAATACAACAAAAGTATTAAGGTAAACCTAACCATAGCATGAAACATATGGATCCAAATCAGCCCCTTACGAAGCAACGCATAAACTAGGGTTTAAGCTTCTGTCACTCTAGCAACCCATCATCTACTTATTACTTCCCAATGCCTTCCTCTAGGCCCAAACAATGGTGAAGTGTCATGTAGTCGACGTTCACATAACACCACTAGAGGAGAGACAACATACATCTCATCAAAATATCGAACGAATATCAAATTCACATGACTACTAATAGCAAGACTTCTCCCATGTCCTAAGGAACAAAAGTAACTACTCACAAAGCATAAACACGCTCATAATCATAGGGGTATTAATGTGCATATAGGATCTGAACATATGATCTTCCACCAATTAAACCAACTAGCATCAACTACAAGGAGTAATTAACACTACTAGCAACCTACTAGCACCAATCCCGGACTTGGAGACAAGAATTGGATACAAGAGATGAACTAGGGTTTTGGGATGAGATGGTGCTGATGAAGATGTTGATGGAGACTTCCCTCTCCTGATGAGAGGAGCGTTGGTGATGACGATGGCGATGATTTCCCCCTCCGGGAGGGAAGTTTCCCCGGCAGAACATCCCCGCCAGAACCCTAGATTGGTTCCGCCTCGTTCCGCCTCGTGAGGGAAGTTCTTGCGCTCAATGTTTTTTATATATTCGGAAAACATCATCCGTGAAGTTTCAGGACTTTTGGAGCTGTGCAGAATAGGTCTCTAATATTTGCTCCTTTTCCAGCCAGAATTCCAGTTGCCGGCATTCTCCCTCTTTATGTAAACCTTGTGAAATAAGAGAGAATAGGCATAAGTATTGTGACATAATGTGTAATAACAGCCCATAATGCAATAAATATTGATATAAAAGCATGATGCAAAATGGACGTATCAGCGGCCCCATTAGGGTTTCCAACTAGGGGGGCCCCTGGGGGGCAGCGCCCCCCTAAGGTTTCCAACCCTAGGCGCCTTGGGCCCTTGGGGGCGCACCAGCCCACTAAGGGGCTGGTTCCCACCCTGTCGGTGTCAAAACCGGCGGATCTCGGGTAGGGGGTCCCGAACTGTGCGTCTAGGCCGGATGGTAACAGGAGGCAAGGGACATGAAGTTTCACCCAGGTTCGGGCCCTCTCGATGGAGGTAAAACCCTACGTCCTGCTTGATTAATATTGATGATATGGGTAGTACAAGAGTAGATCTACCACGAGATCGAAGAGGCTAAACCCTAGAAGCTAGCCTATGGTATGATTGTTGTTGTGTATGTTGTCCTACGGACTAAAACCCTCCGGTTTATATAGACACCGGAGAGGGTTAGAGTTACACAAAGTCGGTTACGATGGTAGGAGATCTTCATATCCGTATCACCAAGCTTGCCTTCCACGCCAAGGAAAGTCCCTTCCGGACACGGGACGGAGTCTTTAATCTTGTATCTTCATAGTCCAGGAGTCCGGCTGAAGGTATAGTCCGGCCATCCGGACACCCCCTAATCCAGGACTCCCTTAGTAGCCCCTGAACCAGGCTTCAATGATGACGAGTCCGGCGCGCAGATTGTCTTCGGCATTGCAAGGCGGGTTCCTCCTCCAAGTACTTCGTAGAAGATTTTGAACACAAAGATAGTGTCCGGCTCTGCAAAATAAGTTTCCACATATTGCCATAGAGAGAATAATATTTACACCAATCTAATCTGCTGACGTATTCCGTAGCGTGACACACCACGGCCAAGCCTTTATCCGATTCGTTTCATTATCCCACCTCAGCGGGTCATGCGAGGCGGTTTCCTTGGCACGTCTTGTGAAAGCAGAGATCGTGTCCCCTTATCCCGGGATTCTCATCAATATGGGCGTGGGTAACCCAACCGCGCCATTGATTACGGCGCTTGGAGATAAGCGAGTTTTACCAGGCTGGTGGGGACATGTAGTTGCGTCCACCTATATAAGGGGATAAGGATCCACCTTTTCACCTACGCCTTCTTCCTCCTTCGCCTATCCATTCTTGCGCACTCGAGCTCCAGCGCCCAAGTCCGCACTCCCCACCTCAACCTTCTCCAGCCATGTCCGGAGCGGGAGGCAAGTGCATGGTCTCCTCCGTCACGGAGGGACACATCAAAAAGCTGAAGAAGGCCAGATACCTGTCTAACGACATCACGTACCAGCTTCCCGAAAAGGGGCAGCTCATCCCCACCCCTAGGCCCCATGAGAGGGTGGTGTTCCTCCCCCATTTCCTCCGCGGACTGGGCTTCCCTCTCCACCCATTTGTCCGGGGGCTCATGTTCTACTACGGCCTGGATTTCCACGATCTGGCCCCGAACTTCGTCCTCAACATCTCGACGTTTATCGTCATGTGCGAGGCCTTCCTTGTTGGGGAATGTAGTAATTTCAAAAAATTTCCTACGCACACGCAAGATCATGGTGATGCATAGCAACGAGAGGGAAGAGTGTGATCTACGTACCCTTGTAGATCGACAACGGAAGCGTTTGGTTGATGTAGTCATACGTCTCCACGGCCCAACCGATCAAGCACCGAAACTACGGCACCTCTGAGTTTTAGCACACGTTCAGCTCGATGACGATCCCCGGACTCCGATCCAGCAAAGTGTCGGGGAAGAGTTCCTTCAGCACGACGGCGTGGTGACGATCTTGATGTACTACTGTCGCAGGGCTTCGCCTAAGCACCGGTACAATATTATCGAGGACTATGGTGGCAGGGGGCGCCGCACACGGCTAAGAATATGATCACGTGGATCAACTTGTGTGTCTGTGGGGTGCCCCTGCCTCCGTATATAAAGGCTCAAGGGGGGGTGCGGCCGGCCTAGAGGTGGCGCGCCAGGAGGAGTCCTACTCCCTCCGGGAGTAGGATTCCCCCCCCCCAATCCTAGTTGGAATAGGATTCGCGGAGGGGGGAAAAGAGAAAGGGGGCCGGCCCCCTCTCCTTGTCCTATTCGGACCAAGGGAGGGGAGGGGCGCGCGACCCATCTCAGGCCACCTCTTCTCTTTTCCACTAAGGCCCACTAAGGCCCATATAGCTCCCGGGGGGTTCCGGTAACCTCCCGGTACTCCGGTAAAATCCCGATTTCACCCGGAACACTTCCGATATCCAACCATAGGCTTCCAGTATATCAATCTTTATGTCTCGACCATTTCGAGACTCCTTGTCATGTCCGTGATCACATCCGGGACTCCGAACAACCTTCGGTACATCAAAACGTATAAACTCATAATATAACTGTCATCGAAACCTTACGCGTGCGGACCCTACGGGTTCGAGAACAATGTAGACATGACCGAGACATGTCTCCGGTCAATAACCAATAGCGGGACCTGGATGCCCATATTGGTTCCTACATATTCTACGAAGATCTTTATCGGTCAGACCGCATAACAACATACGTTGTTCCCTTTGTCATCGGTATGTTACTTGCCCGTGATTCGATCGTCGGTATCCAATACCTAGTTCAATCTCGTTACCGGCAAGTCTCTTTACTCGTTCCGTAATACATCATCTCGCAACTAACTCATAGTTGCATTGCTTGCAAGGCTTAAGTGATGCGCATTACCGAGAGGGCCCAGAGATACCTCTCCGACGATCGGAGTGACAAATCCTAATCTCGAAATACGTCAACCCAACATGTACCTTTGGAGACACCTGTAGAGCACCTTTATAATCACCCAGTTACGTTGTGACGTTTGGTAGCACACAAAGTGTTCCTCCGGCACACGGGAGTTACATAATCTCATAGTCATAGGAACATGTATAAGTCATGAAGAAAGCAATAGCAACATACTAAACGATCGGGTGCTAAGCTAATGGAATGGGTCATGTCAATCAGATCATTCAACTAATGATGTGATCCCGTTTAATCAAATGACAACTCTTTGTCCATGGTTAGGAAACATAACCATCTTTGATTAACGAGCTAGTCAAGTAGAGGCATACTAGTGACACTCTGTTTGTCTATGTATTCACACATGTATTATGTTTCCGGTTAATACAATTCTAGCATGAATAATAAACTTTTATCATGATATAAGGAAATAAATAATAACTTTATTATTGCCTCTAGGGCATATTTCCTTCATTCCTCCGCATCCGCCCCCATTTCGGCCTATGGCTCAAGACTTTCAACGTCAAGCCGAAGGTGGTGCGCGGCAACCAGGCGGAGTGCGGAGGCGCCATGGTGGGCAAGATGGCTAACGTCCTATGGCTCGAGGGCTCCTTTGTGGAGACCCTGAAGGGGTGGCAATCGGGGTGGTTTTACATCACCGAGCCGCGCGACGCCGAATGGGTCGCACCCCCCGAGTTCCGATCCGGACCCCCTACGTGGCTCACCTCCTGGAAGGAGACGGTCCTGTCGTGGGGTAAGAAAGGAGAGCTGACCGGACTCCAAACATGCGTCCAAACCCTGGTGGACAAGAAGCTCAAACTTGCCAATGTAGTCCAGGTTATGCTCATCCGCTTGATCCTCCCGTGTCAACAACGGGCTTTCAACCTGTGGGAGTTCGACCCGGCGCGGCACCAAACTTTGAGCAGGCTCTTCGACACGATGTACGAAGATGCCTGGAAGGTGCTTTTAAAGGGCGCCGAGGCTCCCGCATCCGCTACCGAGGATCGTGGATTCAGTGCGCAGCGTCACGCTCTCGTGGTAAGCTGTTTTTTTCCTTTTATAGGGTATCAGTTTTTCATAGTTTGACTCCATGCGGGATCTAAGCTCCCTTACCTTTGACAGGATTGGCAGGTGACATCCGGACAGATCAACAGTCCGGCTCCTTTGCCCGATGGCCCAGCGGACGCTCGCTTGGCGAAGCTGCTGGTTCCGGCACCCTATATGGTGCCGGAGAAGAAGGCCGCGAAAAAGGCCGTGGGGACTCGAAAGAGTGCCCGGCGCTAGGAGGTGTCGGATCCATCATCCGATGGTTCTGAGGCGCATTCCTCCTGTGAAGACGAGGAGGAAGAAGAAGAGACCTCTCCCCCTCCAGCTGGAGGAGAGAAGAAAAGGAAGGCCGCCCTCTCTGGGGAGGCCGGAGGGTCCAAGAAGGGGAAAACCCTTCCTCCGGACTACTCCAGCGACGCCGACGACGGCGGAAAGGAGTGGCAGCCCAGGGCCAAGCCCCTGGCAAAATCGTAAGTATCCGGATACCAGAGTAATTCATAGTATTCGTTTATTGCACAGCTTTCCCTTACGTCGAACATGTTTATGCAGCCCACCCAAAGACCGGCTCGACGCGTCGTCGAGCGGCTCACTGGACTCGTCGGATGTGAACTCGCTTCCGACGGCTTCCTCCCCCCGTCCTATGGATGACACCGAAGTGTTGTCCCAACAGGTTCCAAGCCGGGAGGAGGTGGTCCTGGAGGCGCCGCAAGGCGACCTCCCGGATTCCAGGAGTAAAGGGGATGAAACCCCCCAGGGCTCCAAGTCCGGCTCTAGGCCGGACACCGCTCTGGAACCTTCAAAGGTTCTAGAGTCCGGCGGGGGACCTCCTTCCAAGAGGAGCAAGTCCATCGTGCCGGTGGCCCCCGTCCAACCGGAGGCGCCGGACAATATGTTGGAGGCGCTCCAAGGCGCCTCCATCGACGAGGAGCACCGCACTATTATGAGTGCAGTGGTCCAGAAGGTTCAGTCCGCCAAGAGCGGGCTGACTGAAGCTTGTACTAGCCTGTTAACAGGCTTTGAGGTGAGTAAAGAATGAGTAAATAATATTACCGCATAGACAGTAGCCCCTGATGCTCTGTTTGGCGTTCGGGAAGAAAAGCCGAATAGAGGATCAAATAAAATTCGCAGGAGTCTAACAAAAATGAGTCAATATGTGTATGTAGGCTTCTCTGCTTGCGTCCGCCGTACTGACTGCGGAAGTGGACACGCTAATGCAGAACCTCGAGCGGTCCGAGCAAGAGCTCGGGCGTGCCAAGAAGCAGCTCGAGGACAATGAAGGTAAGAAATACCTTGTTTTTAAATACATATAAAAAGGTGCAATTGCAAAGAACGACAGGATTATCGTGGCTATTGTAGGGGCCACGTCTGAGGTGGCGACCCTTAAGCAAGCGCTGGTCGAGGCCGAGAAGAGGGCGGCCTCGGAGCGCACCGAGCGGGAGAAGTATGAGGCCGAGGTTGGCAAGGTACGGCAAGAGCTCCAGGCTCTCATGGAAAAACATGACAGTTTGGAGCTTGACTCAAAGACGCGAGCGTCCGAGCTCACGGTGGCTATTGAAAATGCCAAGTCTGCCAAGGCCAAATCCCAGAAGGCCCTCCAGGAGTTGGATGAGGTGAAGAAGATAGCGGCGGGTAAGGCATTCTTTATGCAAAGCAAACACATAAACGTGAGTTACTTGTTACTTACCCGAGTCCGGAGCTCTCCAGGAGCGTTCACAGATCTTCCCCAGAGTGTGTCCGATGCCGCCGCATTCTATCGAGCCGAGGAGGGCAGCTCGACAGAGAAGGTGTTCTGGTCTCAGTATGCTGAGGCTGGACACCCCGTGCCCCTGAGCGACCAGCTGAAGCAACTGGTCGAGCTCCGCAAGGCGGCCGAACAGGCCATGAAGGGCCTCATTGTTCGGCTGTGGCCTGGAGGGGCTCTGCCTGGGAGCTATTTTCGGCTAGTGCGGCGGCTGGTGGAGGCCTGTCCAAGGCTTGAAGTCATCAAGCGCTCAATCTGCATTGAAGGTGCCCGTAGGGCCCTTGCCCGCGCTAAGGTGCACTGGGGCAAGCTGGATGCTGAGAAGCTTGTGAAGGACGGGCCACCGCCGGGGAAAGAGCATCGCAAGCCCAAGAATTACTATAAGGATGTTCTGAAGGGTGCCTGCCTTGTGGCGGATGAATGTTCTAGGGATGTAATTTTTGAGTGAAACTTGCTCGTTTTGTCCTGTGCGCTGAAAACTTGTTCATATGCGCTAAGCAATGCTGTTGGAATTTAAAATATTACCTTCTGTGCGGCTGTTTATCAATTCTGAGAGATGGCGAGTCGTCGGCTTCTGCCCCCGTGCTGCTAGTGCTGGGGTGTTTGGGGATAAACCTGAGCGCTCTTTTTCCCATGTTTGGGTCCTTCGAGGGAGGCGCTCAGCCCAACGAACAAGGCAATCGGACTATAATGCGTGAACACTCTCACTTAGCCATAGAATTCTATAATTTTAAATTTCGGTGAAGCCCCTGGTATTCGGAAGACCGAGTTCGGGGCGCTATCCACGCCTTGGCTGGACAGAGCCGGCTCCTCACCCTAAGCGGCATAAGTCTTTAGGGACTCGAAAAACCTCTCGAACAGCGACCAACTCTCGCTTCATCATGACAGTCAGTTTTAGCTTTCTCCACTGAGGTGCTCGACCCAGCTCAACTGGGTCACAATCGCAGTGGTTCTCCTAGTGCTACCTTAGCCGGTATAGCGGAACGTAAGGCACCAAAACATAGGAGCCAGGAAAACCCAACTATTGACCCAAGACATGATTCAGAGCCGATGCATATAATGCTATAAGTTCGGGGTGCCGCACTTGTTAAAGTGTTCGGACTTCTCACACCATATTGAGGGGTACTAAAGCCCCTGGCGTATTTTGGCCGTACCAACGTGTACGGGTGCAACATGTCGTTAAGGAACATATATAAAGAAAAAAGCTAATGCAAAAATAGACGAAAGCTATGCATTGTTTATTAAAAAGGGCTGCGATCAAAGCAGAACGATACAAATAATGCGATAAGTGAAAGGTTGGACTAGTTAACATGTCCGTTCCAGGGGCAAGCTGCGGAATAGTATGCGGAACAGGTATACTGCTCATGATAGAGACCACCTGGGAGTTCCTTAATGCGGCGTAGCTTGTCTGCTTCCCTGGTTCTTGCATCGTTTGTGCGGCAATTGAACTGCCGAACAGGCCTTCTGAAGGATGGAGTCCTGAAAGTAAGAGAAAATTAAAAAATCGGCAGCCCCTGGTACGGTTTAAGCCGTGTTTTGGGCGTGCCGTGATGGTGCCCCTCCCCCTGTACCCATGGTATCTCTAGAGCGTAGTTATGTATGCGAAGTACTGGCGTTGCCTTTTTGCGAGGGTTGGGGTTGGGGCCGCATTGCTACGCCTGCTCGGATCGTGCCAGGCGGTCTTGTTGTAGGTTACTCCAGGCGCGCTTGACGGTGTCCGGTCGTTTAGTGGCCGGACTGGAGAACTGCCTGGAGAGGCTGCTTTGTACTTCCGCTGCAAGGGCCGCCATGTGCTCCTCCATTCGGAGGGAGCGTTCGGTGTTTCCATTGACCGTAATTACTCCTCGAGGGCCTGGCATCTTGAGCTTAAGGTATGCGTAGTGTGGTACCGCGTTGAACTTGGCGAATGCGGTTCGCCCGAGCAGTGCGTGATAACCACTGCGGAACGGGACTATGTCGAAGATTAACTCCTCGCTTCGGAAATTATCCGGAGATCCGAAGACCACTTCAAGTGTGATTGAGCCTGTACAGTTGGCCTCTACACCTGGTATTACGCCTTTAAAGGTCGTTTTGGTGGGCTTAATCCTCGAGGGATCTATGCCCATTTTCCGCACTGTATCCTGGTAAAGCAGGTTCAGGCTGCTGCCGCCGTCCATAAGGACTCTAGTGAGATGAAATCCGTCAATAATTGGGTCTAGAACCAATGCGGCGAATCCGCCATGACGGATGCTAGTGGGATGGTCCCTTCGATCAAAGGTGATCGGGCAGGAGGACCATGGGTTGAACTTTGGGGCGACTGGCTCTACCGCGTATACGTCCCTTAACACGCGCTTCCGCTCCCTTTTGGGGACGTGGGTTGCG